>NC_137692.1:17474896-17489896 GCF_963989245.1 Nansenia antarctica | reverse complement strand
ACACACACCCACACACACACACCCACACACCCACACACCCACACACCCACCCACACACCCACACACCCACACACCCACCCACACCCACACAGACGTACCCGTGTCCTGTTGATGCCCGTGGGGTCCTCAGTGCCGGGGTCAGACGCCGCCTGGTCAGCACCAACAAACCCCAGGAACAGAGCTGGGTCACACAGCACCCTGGGAGAGGAGGGGGGGGGGGGGGCAGGGAGACACACAGGAGGGGGGGGGGGGGGGCAGGGTTACCATGGGTACGGTACATATTATAACGTAATTGGCAGATACAGGAACCTGACTGTGGTTGGTGCATAAGACATACAGATAAAAAAAAATAATAACGTAATAAAACAACAATATATATGCAAAAATAGTTTAAAGAGACCATGACAAAAGAGAGAGAGAGAGTGTGTGTGTGTGTGTGCCTATACCTACCGTCATCGTCTCAGAGATAGAGAGAGAGAGATGCTTCTCACCACTGACAACCGCGACTCTGCTCCTAGACCTTAGTGCGGCCTTCGACACGATAGACCATACTCCTCACCGTCTCATGGTGTGTGTGTGTGTCTGTGCCACCCCCCTCTCCTCACAGTCTCATGGTGTGTGTGTGTGTGTGTGTGTGCCCCCCCCCCCCCCACTCCTCACCGTCTCATGGTGCGTGTGTGTGTGTGTGTGTGTGTCCTCACCGTGTCATCTCCTCTGAGGTCCAGCGCTCCACCACGGGGGCCAGCAGCTGGTCCAGGAAGGCCCTCTGCCGTCCGTAGTCCCCGAACCTGTTACTGACCAGCACCAGCGCCTCCAGCAGGGCACAGCGCTCCATCTGGGTCAGCAGGGCCTCACTGGACGACAGACGCCTCACGTGGGCGTACAGCACCTCGAAGCTTGGCTGAGGGGGGGGGGGGGGGGGGAGAGAGGGAGAGAATGAGGAATAATTGTGGGCAGTCCACCTACCAGGATGAATTGTGGGTAGTCCACCTACCAGGATGAGTTGTGGGTAGTCCCGGCACATCTTGATGATGGAGGAGCAGGCGTGTCTCCTGACGTTCTTCACAGCGCGGGTCCTCGGCGCCTAGAGATGACATCAGCAATTGTAAAAAAATAAAATAATAATAATAACAAAATAACAAAAAATAACAAAAAAAATAACAAAAAAACCCCAACAACAAATAAATCAGATCCTGTCAGGGACTCGCCTTGCTCTCCTCTACCACCTCGAACGTGATGGCGCCAAACAGCTGGAAGAGGGAAGAAAACTCAATGAGAACGTTGAAATTAAATGAACTCACACACACACACACACACACACACACACACACACATATTAAATGCTTTATTTACGTCCACATAAATACAAAGTGCATTAAGGACATAAACACTAATAATGCAATCAGTTCATTGGGAGACATTCGTTTACGTTTGTGACTGTACAGCAACCATCGTACACATACGATATTAACACAGAGGATGTTTCAAACGTGGGTTAACAGATACAATAGCATTACTGTCAAATCTACTCGAAGGGTCCAAAAAGCAACGCCGTCTCCGTATTGAGCGGCTACCGCTTGAGCGGCTAATAGCAGATAATAGAGCAACACCTTGCTAACTGTTTAGCCTTTCTCTTGGAGATGTGGACCATCTGAAGGCCCCTAACCACCAGCTTGTGAACATGACCCCAGGCTGCCAAAAATGAAAACGAAAAGTTGACACCTGTAGCCTAGTTGTGTAGTTGTGAGATGTTCAGCTTGAGCTTCTGATATTTCAGCAACGTGGTTAAGAAGGCTTCCTCCAGGCTGTGGTCGCAGGTACAGCCGACCTCTAGAATTAACACCTCTCTACTACTCTCATTAACCACCACAACGTCATGGGGTGTTGGCTGAGAGACGTTACGGAACACCTCTGAACACGTTACGGAACACTAACTCATTTGTTAGTAATGAAAACTCCAGTAGCCTGGGGTGGTCCAGTGGTCTAGCACCATGGCCTGGGCTGGTCCAGTGGTCTAGCACCATGGCCCGGGGTGGTCCAGTGGTCTAGCACCATGGCCCGGGGTGGTCCAGTGGTCTAGCACCATGGCCCGGGGTGGCCCAGTGGTCTAGCACCATGGCCCGGGCTGGTCCAGTGGTCTAGCACCATGGCCCGGGCTGGTCCAGTGGTCTAGCACCATGGCCTGGGCTGGTCCAGTGGTCTAGCACCATGGCCTGGGGTGGTCCAGTGGTCTAGCACCATGGCCTGGGGTGGTCCAGTGGTCTAGCACCATGGCCTGGGGTGGTCCAGTGGTCTAGCACCATGGCCTGGGGTGGTCCAGTGGTCTAGGTCTGGAAGGGGAGCAGGGACAAACAGACAGACAGACCTTGGTGAAGACCTGGGGCAGCAGCAGGGGGGTGTGTGTGAGGAAGGGCAGCAGGGCGGAGAGGTTGGAGAGGACGCAGGTCAGCAGCAGGGGGTCCTGGGTCTCGTAGCTCAGCACCGCCTGGAGGAGCTGCACCCCCTGCTCCACGGGCTGCTGCTGCACACACACACACACACACACACACACACACACACAGAGACACACAGAGACACACAGAGACACACACACACACACACACACACACACACACAGAGAGAAAGAGACACACGTCATCGTCATCATCAACTTCATAAATGTCAATGTCGTCATCATCACCATCATCATCATCATCATCATCCTCCTCACTACCATCATCACCACCACCACCATCATCACCACCACCATCACCATCACCATCATCACCATCATCACCATCATCATCATCATCATCCTCCTCCTCACTACCATCATCACCACCACCACCATCATCACCACCACCATCACCATCACCATCACCATCATCACCATCATCACCATCATCACCATCATCATCATCATCATCACTGTACTAGAGATCATAACAATTGTGAAATTGTATTGATTTTTTTTCTTCTTTTTTATCCTGTCCTTACCTCCGCCTCCACGTTCTTGAAGATCTGGCCGACCACGCTCTCTGCGAAGAAGGTCATGGCATCCCACTGGACCACCGAGGGAGAGAGGATGGAGCACAGCCCCTCCCCTGTCTTAGCTGGAGGGGCGGGGGAGAAAGGGGTGGGTGTGGGGGAGGACACAGACCAGCCATTAAGCACTTTCAGAGCTGCTTGTGAGGATTCATCCAAGACAGGAAGCATGTCCTCTTAAAATACCCTCATCCTCCTTAAAATACTCATCCTCCTCTTAAAATACCCTCATCCTCCTTAAAATACTCATCCTCCTCTTAAAATACCCTCCTCAACCTTCTACTTCCTCTTAAAATACCCTCATCCTCCTCTTAAAATACCCTCATCCTCCTCTTAAAATACCCTCCTCAACCTTTTAAAATACTCTCATCCTCTTACAATATCCACCTCCTCCTTCAAATATCCTCCTCAACCTCTTAAAATACCCTCCTCAACCTTCTACTTCCTCTTAAAATACCCTCCTCATCCTCTTAAAATACAATCCTCATCCTTCTACTTCCTCTAGATCTGAGCTGTCAGTAGAGAGGACCCCTCTCTCTCTCTCTCTCTCTCCCTCCCTCAACCACCCATCCACCCTCTTTCCCTCCCTCAACAACCCACCCACCCTCCCTCCGTCAAATGAAGAACGGTGTGTGGCAGCCCAACGTACACAGGGTGGTCCCGGTGTCGATGGGGGAAGCGATCTGGTAGCTCAACCACTCTGCAGCGATCTGGAAGGCCTGCAGCGGCACGATCCTGCACGCGTTCCTCACCACCTCCACCTGCTGGGCTCTGAAGGCTGCACGCCACGCCGCCGGGAACACCACCCGCCGGGGGGGGGGGGGGGGGGGGGGGGCAGAGGCGGGAGACAGAGAGACAGAGGAGGGAGACAGAGAGACAGAGGAGGGAGACAGAGAGACAGAGGAGGGAGACAGAGAGACAGAGGATGGAGAGAGACACAGAGGAGGGAGAGAGAGAGAGAAAGAGAGAGAGAGAGAGAAAGAGAGAGAGAGAGAAAGAGAGACAGTTAAACAGAGACAGTTGAAGCACAGACAGTCACAGCACACCTTCTGAAACATCAAATTCAAGCACTTTTCAAGGACTTTCAAGACTCAATTCCCTCAGATTCAAGGACCCAAAACGGCATAGTTTGAGACAGATCTAGATGAGAATTGATATAATAGGAACTATTCGCTCACAGACAACAATTAAAAAGAGAGGCTTGAATGTGTGAACACTATGGTCTCTTGCCTTCTCTACCGCAGCACAGCAAAACAATATATTGTGAAATATGTGTAAAGTTACTGTGTTAAGTTAAGCAATGTGACTTATCTACTATAATTACTTTAAGTTGTTATATCATTTTTTATATAATTTTTGAGAGAGAGAGAGAGAGAGAGAGAGAGAGAGGGGGGAATTCAAGCACTTTCAATGACCCATGTCTATTTTCCAAAACTTTTAAGGCCTTTTTTTCTCTCAAATTCACAAACTTTCAAGGACCCGTGGGAACCCTGAGCACAGACAGTTGAAGCACAGACAGTTCTACGTACAGTTGAAGAAGAAGTTGAAGTCTTCATCGCTGTCAAAGTCGACACGCGAGTACTCACAGCTTGGGCTGTCGTTCCTGGAGGGAAAACCAGTCTAGGACACACGCGCGCACACACACACACACACGCACACACACACACGCGCACACGCACACACACACACGCACGCACACACACGCAAGGAAGAGACAAGCTTCAGAACACAACATGTACGTGGTCATTTACGACACTTTTATCCAAAGCGACTTACAACGTACGGTACATTACAATACTTACAACGTACATTTGTCTGAAGTAAGTGAATCATCTATACATGGGTCATCATGAGAACATAGCCTATGAACATAGACCAGGGCCAATGGCTGTCACTATGCTAGAAGAAGGACTACTATTAAACATGTATTATTATTATGTAAAGTATTATTATGTGTAAAGGGGGTGTAAAGGGTTTGTAAAGGGAGTGTAAAGGGAGGGTAAAGGGAGTGTGTGTAAAGGGGGTGGAAAGGGTGTGTAAAGGGGGTTTCAAAGGGAGTGTAAAGGGGGTTTAAAGGGAGTGTAAATGGTGTGTAAAGGGTGTTGGGGGTACCTTGACCAGGTTGGTCATGGTGGCCTTCAGGTACTGGATGGTGGTCTGGACGATGACCGGGTCCTTGGACAGGACTTCGTGTCTGAAGAGGACTCCCCACGTGGTCTGGGTCGTCGACCGCAGGAACTGGGGAGGAGAGAGAGAAGAGAGAGAGAGAGAGAAGAGAGAGAGAGAGAGAAGAGAGTAGAAAGAAAGAAAGAAAGAAAGAAAGAAAGAAAAAATACTTACACACTAGATGGGGCTAAACCCTATCCCCTAAAGTTCTGAGTCAACAGTACTTTCAAGTCTGGTTTCCTTGTCTCCCTTTATCTTTGATCTCATGAGAGAGAGTGAAAGAGAGAGAGAGATATATTTTTTTAAAGTTATTTTTTCTGAGTGGGGCAGTCCCACTCATATTTTTCATTTTATTTGACAGATACAGTGAAGATTTTAGACAGGAAGGAAGGGTGAGAGAGAGAGGAGGGATGACATGCAGGATATGTCCCCAGCCGGATTCGAACCGGGGACCCTGCGGTTACATGGTCGACACTTAACCCGCTACGCCACCTAAGCACCCCAGAGAGAGAGAGATATGTCTCACACACACATCTAGGGAATTAGTAGTAGTAGTAGTAATAGTAGTAGTAGTGTAGTAGTAATAGTAGTATAGTAGTAATAGTAGTAATAGCTCACCTGGATGGGGTGTGTGGTGGTAGTAGTAGTATAGTAATAGTAGTGGTATCTCACCTGGCTGGGGGGTGTGGTGGTGGTAGTGGTATAGTAGTAGTAGTAGTAGTAGTAGTAGTAGTAGTAGTAGTAGTAGTAGTAGTAGTAGTAGTATAGTGGTAGTAGTAGTAGAAGTAGTAGTAGTAGTAGTAGTAGGGATGTCCCGATCCGATACTGATATCGGATATCGCCGCGATATTGGTCCTGAATGCTGGATCGCGGATCGCACCAGAAAAAAAAAGGCTCCGATCCGCGTTCCCGATCTGGCGTGTCACTCAAGTGACGACAACAGTAGTAGCCAGTGGTCACGTGCATGACCAGGGCTCGATAGTGCGACTGTTTTGGTCGCATTTGCGAGTGAATATATTTCTGTGCGACTTGGAAATACATTCAATCGCACCAGTGCGACTACTGCTGAACTACTGTCATGCGCAGTCAAACTTCTGTGTATAAGCGATGAGGGAATGAAAACTGAACAGAAACGCGTGTCGCAGAAATGCTTCACGCGTGTCCTATATGCGCTTAAAATGTGCATAATGGGTATATTGGATACAGCTTCCGGTTTCATTACAAAGAGGTTAACCCTATATGTGCCTGACGTCTAACAACATTCAAATGACTCTAACTTCATATTTTTTCGGATTTCAATGTATGACACATCATTTGAAAGCTTATGATCCGTAGTTCCAATCCACAACAAGTCGCATTTGTTGCTTTAATAAAGGCTGGCAGTCTTTAATTTAACTGTTGTTGGTGTGGACTATATACTGGGGAGGTATTTGTTATTATTCAGGGGTCAAAAAATGTATACAAATATCGGATCGGTATCGGTATCGCAGATACCCGAAGCCCAGGTATCGGTATTGGAATCGGTAGTGAAAAAGTGGGATCGGGACATCCCTAAGTAGTAGTATAGTAGTAGTAAAAGTAGTAGTAGTAGTAGTATAGTAGTAGGAGTAATAGTAGTAGTAGTAGTAATAGTAGCAGTAATAGTAGTAGTAGTAGTATAGTAGTAGTATAGTAGTAGGAGTAATAGTAGTAGTATAGTAGTAGTAGTAGTAGTAGTAGTATAGTAGTAGGAGTAATAGTAGTAGTATAGTAGTAGTAGTAGTAGTAGTAATAGTAGCAGTAATAGTAGTAGTAGTAGTAGTAGTAGTAGTAGTAGTAGTAGTAGTAGTAGTAGTAGTAGTAGTAGTAGTAGTAGTAGTAGTAGTATAGTAGTAGTAGTAGTAGTATAGTAGTAGTATAGTAGTAGTATAATAGTAGTAGTGGTATCTCACCTGGCTGGCGTGTGTGGTGAAGGCGAGGAAGGCCTCCAGGTACTTGCTGAGGTTGGCAGGTACGTCCACCTCTACATCTGAACCCTGCAGATGGACATGGACATCAGTGGAAACATGGCATGCATAAGGAACATTAATACAATCATGGTAGTTTGCCGCCATCGGTGTGTGAATGGGTGAATGAGAGGCCATTGTAAACCACTTTGTCATCTATATAAGTCAGTCTATGAGTCTGTCTATATGAGTCTGTCTATATGAGTCAGTCTATATGAGTCAGTCTATATGAGTCAGTCTATATGAGTCAGTCTATATAAGTCAGAAACAGAAGGCCTCACCACCAGGGAGCAGAGTTGGCCCCCGAGGGCACAAAGGACCTGGCAGAGCCTCTTCAGGAAGGTGTATCGCCGCTCCACCACCCCCACCCCCACCCTGGGGTAGAGCACAGAGGGACAGTCAAGCAGCATTCATAATAATAATAATAAGAAGAATAAGAATAATAATAATAATAATAATAATAATAAGAAGAAGAAGAATAAGAAAAAGAAGAAGAAGAAGAAGAAGAAGAAGATAATAATAAAACAACAATATAATATAATAATAATAATAAAACAATAACAATGTAATAATAATAATAATAATAAAACAATATAATAATAATAATAATAATAATACAATATAATAATCATAATCCTAATATCATCATCACATATAATATAGCAATAATTTTAAAAAAGTGACAGTAGTCGTGCATAAGGGTGTACTTAGTGTAAGTAGCAGCAGTAATGACTGCTGTGATAACAACAATAGTAATGCAATGTGTACAATATCCAATAGCCTGCAGTGCAGTTGCACGGTTCCAATTACACTCATTCTACCAACTGTGGACGTTTGTTTTGTGTCCTGCGGTTACCGTGGGGATAAGCCAGGTACTCACTGTGTTGGGGAAGACTTGTCGCATACGGGCGCTCCATCTGCACTCCTGTAACCCACGAACACGTGACGATTACCACCAGCAGGGTAACGTCCCACCTTCTCTGTCTGTGGAGAGGGCGGTCTCTGTCTCTCTCTCTAGCCAGAGCAACCCAACTAACACAGCAACTAACTACCAGCCAGGAGATGGCTTATTCACGTTGGTTTTAACATTCTCACGTTAGTTCTAACATTCTCACGTTGGTTCTAACATTCTCACGTTGGTTCTAACATTCACATATCGGTTCTAACATTCTCATATCGGTTCTAACATTCTCACGTCAGTTCTAACATTCTCACGTCAGTTCTAACATTCTTATATCGGTTCTAACATTCTCACGTCGGTTCTAACATTCTCACGTCAGTTCTAACATTCTCACGTCGGTTCTAACATTCTCATATCGGTTCTAACATTCTCCCGTTGGTTCTAACATTCTCAGGTCAGTTCTAACATTCTCACGTTAGTTCTAACATTCTCACGTTGGTTCTAACATTCTCACGTTGGTTCTAACATTCTCACGTTGGTTCTAACATTCTCACGTTGGTTCTAACGTACTCACATTGGTTCTAGCGTAACTAGAACACTTGTAACACTCTAGGTGGTGAGTGTTCCGGAACTCTTTAGCAGTAGGGGAGTTAAGGGGGAGTGTACCATTAAAGGGCTGCGTTCGTAAATTCGCACTGGAAATCTGATCAGCACTTGAATACCTCTTGTCCGAATCAAATTACTTGGTCCTTTTATTTTTTCTGAGTGGGGCAGTCCCACTCGTATTTGTTGATGTTATTGGACAGATACAGTGAAGACAGACAGGAAAGTAAGGAGAAGAAGGGAGAGAGGGCATGTCAGCAGGGCATGGGCTGGATTCTAACCCATTTGCGACATGGGCATAATGTGTGCACTGTAGACCGCGGTGTTAGACCACTGGACCACCCCAGGCCACGCGTGGTCCCTTTATGACATTGAACCCGGTGTGCGCTCCGGTGCTCTCAGAGCAAATTTACGAACACAGCCACAGGAGTGTGGATGGTACTTACTGGGCTGCAGACAGGATGTAGTGCATGGCGACATCATCAAAAAGCACCATGAGAGGCTTCCTGTCCTCCAGTTTCCCCTGTGGGGAGAGACAGGTCCCAGGTCAGACGCGTGAAGATGACATCACAGTGACATGCAGGCTTGTTGTCATAGCTCTGCTAAATACACACACACACTAGTTTAAAACAGTCCAGAGACCAATATTAGCCACACTCCCGTCTCTGTTCGAACAGACACGCCCCTTTCTACCCACACTCCCCTTCCCTCTCAGTACACACGGTCCCAGAAGGAATCGGACCCACAACCTAAGTGTTTGTTAACGCAAAGGTCTACAAAATCGAGCCACAGATACACCGACCTTGTGGCTGACGGCGATGAGCAGACACTCCCCCTCCCCCTCAGTACAGACCCTCCATCTCAGTACAGACCCTCCCCCTCAGTAGACTCCCCCTCCCTCTCAGTACAGACCCTCCATCTCAGTACAGACCCTCCCCCTCAGTACACTCCCCATCCCTCTCAGTACACTCCCCCTCCCTCTCAGTACAGACCCTCCCCCTCCCTCTCAGTACACTCCCCCTCCCCCTCCCTCTCAGTACAGACCCTCCCCCTCCCTCTCAGTACACTCCCCCTGCCCCTCCCTCTCAGTACACTCCCCCTCCCTCTCAGTACAGACCCTCCCCCTCCCTCTCAGTACACTCCCCCTCCCCCTCCCTCTCAGTACAGACCCTCCCCCTCCCTCTCAGTACACTCCCCCTGCCCCTCCCTCTCAGTACACTCCCCCTGCCCCTCCCTCTCAGTACAGACCCTCCCCCTCCCTCTCAGTACACTCCCCCTCCCCCTCCCTCTCAGTACACTCCCCCTGCCCCTCCCTCTCAGTACAGACCCTCCCCCTCAGTACAGACGGTCCCAGTAGGACTCGGACCCGGGACCCCCCCACCTTGCGGCCCACGGCGATGAGCAGACACTCCCTCTCCCCCTCAGTACAGACCCTGCCCCTCCCTCTCAGTACAGACCCACCCCCTCAGTACAGACGGTCCCAGTAGGACTCGGACCCGAGCCCCCCCCCTCACCTTGCGGCCCACGGCGATGAGCAGACACTCGGCGGCCTCCAGCTGTAGCTCGGCCTCCCCCAGCAGCAGACACAGCATCTCCAGCAGGCGGCAGTTGTCGCGGGTGATGTGGGCCAGGGCCACCCAGTCGATGTAGCCCGCCAGCGTGTTCAGCGTCGCCACGCCGACCCGGCAGTGGGCCGTGGCCTGCAGCTCCTGGCCGGGGATCCTTTTCTGCAGGAGAGGAAAATAATGTAAAGAATGAATGTGTTTACGTTTTTTTTAACACTAGAACAGCCATGGGTGGGGTCATCTAACACTAGAACAGCCATGGGTGGGGTCATCTAACACTAGAACAGCAATGGGTGGGGTCATTTAACACTAGAACAGCCATGGGTGGGGTCATTTAACACTAGAACAGTCATGGGTGGGGTCATTTAACACGAGAACAGCCATGGGTGGGGTCATTTAACACTAGAACAGCCGTGGGTGGGGTCATTTAACACGAGAACAGCCATGGGTGGGGTCATTTAACACTAGAACAGCCATGGGTGGGGTCATTTAACACTAGAACAGCCATGGGTGGGGTCATTTAACACTAGAACAGCCATGGGTGGGGTCATTTAACACTAGAACAGCCATGGGTGGGGTCATTAACACTAGAACAGCCATGGGTGGGGTCATTTAACACTAGAACAGCCATGGGTGGGGTCATTTAACACAAGAACAGCCATGGGTGGGGTCATTTAACACTAGAACAGCTAGTATATATTATGAGATGGTATTAATTTGGGGGTTTGAACAGGAAGCATCTTTATGATTTATAGAGACGGGGGACTGAATATGTTTGTACTTCTTCTCACTCCTTTTCGAATATGTGAAGAAAAGAAAAAAACATATGAAACTAAGTTTAATGTGCAACAACTTATTTTGCTTTATGCTTTTTAATTCTATTGGATTTGTTTTTTGTCTCAATCAAATCAACCAATCAATCAATCAATCAATCAATCAATCAGGTGTGACTGACCAGCCGGCGGTACTCGTCCACGTTGAGCTGCAGGATGTTGAGCAGGAAGCTGAAGACGCTGTCCATGTTCTGGGTGAGCGTCTGCTGGATGTCCCGCCGCCGCTGGGTGGGCAGAGTCTGGAAGGTGACCACGTCCTCCGCCAGCCGCAGCAGGATCAGCATCACCAGCTCTGTCTGGGACTCCTGAACACAACACTAATAAACACTCCTGAACACAACACTAATAAACACTCCTGAACACAACACTACTACTGTGTCTACTCACCCCCAGGCTAGTGAGGTGTGTCTACTCAGCCCCAGGCTAGTGAGGGGTGGGTACTCACCCCCAGGCTAGTGGGAGGTGACTACTCACTCAGAGAGAGGCAGCGTGGGTACTCACCCCCTGGCTAGTGAGCGCCTCCATCTCCTTCAGCATGTCGGGCCAGTGCTGAGGCCACTCCCTCTTTATCATCTCCACCACGATCCTGGAGAGGCCATCCTTGATGTGGCTCTCCTCCTCCAGGATGGGGTGGGTGCCCTGCGACAGGACAGGAAGGAGGGGGAGCTCACGCACTGTACATGACTGTACCTGTCACCATCATGTTTATATCACTATCTGCATTAGGTAACAGACTTACGTTAGATAACAGACTTACGTTAGCTAACAGACTTACATTTGGTAACAGACTTACGCTAGATAACAGACTTACGCTAGATAACAGATTACGTTAGGTAACAGACTTGCGTTAGATAACAGAATTACGTTAGATAACAGATTACGTTAGATAACAGACTTATGTTAGGTAACAGATTTACGTTAGATAACAGACTTACGTTAGATAACAGACTTACATTTGGTAACAGACTTACGCTAGATAACAGACTTACGCTAGATAACAGATTACGTTAGGTAACAGACTTGCGTTAGATAACAGAATTACGTTAGATAACAGATTACGTTAGATAACAGACTTATGTTAGGTAACAGATTTACGTTAGATAACAGATTACGTTAGATAACAGATTACGTTAGATAACAGATTACGTTAGATAACAGAATTACGTTAGATAACAGATTACGTTAGATAACAGATTACGTTAGATAACAGATTACGTTAGATAACAGACTTACGCTAGGTAACAGACTTACGTTAGGTAGCAGACTTATGTTAGATAACAGACTTACGTTAGGTAACAGACTTATGTTAGGTAACAGATTTACGTTAGATAACAGATTACGTTAGATAACAGATTACGTTAGATAACAGAATTACGTTAGATAACAGATTACGTTAGATAACAGATTACGTTAGATAACAGACTTACGTTAGGTAACAGACTTACGTTAGGTAACAGACTTACGCTAGGTAACAGACTTACGTTAGGTAGCAGACTTATGTTAGATAACAGACTTACGTTAGGTAGCAGACTTACGTTAGGTAGCAGACTTACGTTAGGTAACAGACTTACGTTAGATAACAGACTTACGTTAGATAACAGCCCCATGGCACAGTTCTTCAGGTGGACTTTCTCCTGCTGTGGCATGGTGTTCCATCTGTATCTGTGTGAAAAAGGAGAGTAAAAAGGTAAAAGGCATAAAAGGTAAAAGGCGTAAAAGGCATAAAAGGTAAGATTAGATTCAATCGTTCTGTCATTGCACAGAGTACAACAAAATGTATTTTTTGCTCTAGGCACAGGGTCAGCCATAGTCAGCGCCCCTGGAGCAAATAGGGGTTAAGTGCCTTGCTCAAGGGCACAGCGGCAGTGGTGGGCACCTCAGATATGATGCCAGCAACCCTCCAGTCACCAGCTCACATGCAGCTCCCTCCTGAGGCGGGGATCGAACCAGAAACCTTCCGATTGCTAGCCGGCCTCCATAACCTTTGCACTACTGATGTTTACATTACTACCTTTGCACATACTGTATTATTGCACATTGCACATACCTCTTTGATATAGCCTCTTTTATACATCTGTACATTACACCGTTTCGGGCAGGATAGCGGTTGAATACAGACGCGGTATCAAACGTGTCTTTCTACACTGCGACCTCTCACGCCGTATCGGCCAGGATGGCAGTTGAACACAGATGCAGCACCTGCAATCTCACACGCCGTATCAGGAAGGACGGCGGTTGAACACAGATGCAGTTATAATACAAAAATATCAAGGTCGGAGCTGACATCTTGAAATATTCATACGTGCACAGCCACTACCCGTGATAATCTGACACCGTAATCCTGTATGGTGGTAGGATACTTATACAAGGGGCAGAAGTTTATCTCTATGAGAGACATAACATGTTTGTCTACCGTATTTTCCAGACTATAAGCCACACTTTTTTTCATAGTTCGGCTGGTCCTGCTACTTATAGTCAGGTGCAACATATATATAAAATTCACTTGCATATCATATTCATGTTCATATATCATTCCACAGTGATGTGAAATGAGATCAGGAGCTTGGTGAACTTGCTTACCGGTAGGGATGCTCCGATTTATCGGCCACCGATTTAAATCGGCCAATTTCACTCCAAATGACTCGATCGGTGATCGGCAAAAATGGCCGATCGCAAAAACCGTTTTTTTTTTTTTTTCCCCTGGGGAAGCCAGATAACTGAACAGAAAACATAGGAGGACGTATGTAAACCATGAAGTATGTAAACCATGAAGGCCATGTTTATGATGTCTTTTATACAGCCATATCGACTGACTTGGGCTTCAGGCCCTAACTGGGTGATAGGCCAGACTTTTACTATGCCATAAAAATGGGTCTGCGTTTGCTTGGTGCCTAATGGATCAAAACTTTTGTCTAAAAAGCAAAAAATATGTAGGCTATCCAGTCAGTAGGCCTACAGTTATGTATTTTTTTAAAAAAATCGGTATCGGTATCGGTTGATCTTGAGGAAAAAAATCGGTGAGCGGTATCGGCCCCAAAAATCCAGATCGGAGCATCCCTACTTACCGGTAACTTTCTTGTTGGACTCGCTGGCTTGTTATGTTAATTTAGCCTATTCAGCCTCCCAGGTAAGTTCTTTATGCTATTGTGTAGCTGAATAACTGTTAATGTGTTACGTTAACATACCTATTCCACCTAACCACCTATTCCACCTAACCACCTATTCAGCCTGTTGTTCTGTGTGCTATTGTGTCGTTGAATAACTTGCCTTTCCAGATTAAATGTCTGTTCTGGCATTTACATTTAAACCATTTCAGCAGACGCTTTTTTAGCCAAAGTGACTTACAACTAGAGGTCACAGCAGGGACAGTCTACCTGGAGTAACTTAGGGCTGAGGGCCTTATTCATACCATACGAGTGGTGGTGGTGTTCCCAGGTGGGATTTGAACTCATAACCTTCTGAGATCACCAGTCCAACGTACATTTACATTTCTGACATTTAGCACACGCCTTTATCCAAAGCGACTTACAAACAAACAACATTTGACTAAGTAAGTGAATCATCTATCCACCAGTCATAGCAGGACAAACTCATCTATGCTAGGGCCAGGGGCCATTGGCAGTCGTCGTGCATTTATTTTTATTTTTTTTAACAGTGGAGAAACTGTACAGGGGCGGTAGTAGTAGATGTCTCACTATGCACTACCCCACCACTGTAATTGCTGTAATGTGTCCCTTGTCTGCTGTTGTTACTTTTAGTGTTGACTTGATTGTTGTTGCTGAGCGAGAAGCGCCATCCCAATGCATTCAACTATGTCAGTTACGGCTGTTTGAAATTAACGTAACAGGCAACATTTGATATGATTAGCTGCTACACTGACTGCACCCCTCTGCATTATTATTACTTTAATATATTGTATTGTT
>NC_137692.1:17469896-17472396 GCF_963989245.1 Nansenia antarctica | reverse complement strand
TATTTTATTAATTACTAACTCAAAAATGTCAACATTTTAAAAAAGAACACCACACAGGCATTAATAAACACCTAATGGATCAGATTATGTAAAAAAAACTCAATTTTGACAAAAATGGAGATAGAACCTTATAATTCTATCCAAAGATGTTGTCCACCTGTACCGGCCAGAAGCCACCGCGCTGCTAAAGCGTGACTGCAGCGTTAGCATGTTAGCATGTTAGCATGCTAGCTACCTTCAGGGCCTCCAGGCGGTATCTTTGGCCGGACCCCGGGTCCATGATCACGGTCACCGCTTTGGTGAGCTGGTCGCACATCGCAGCCACCTGTGGTTCACCCATTTCTCTGTCTTTCTTTCTCCCCCAGTAGCTTTTCACTGTGTCTGTGAAGAAGATGAGACGACAACAAACACTGTGGCAGAAACACAACCTGGAAACGCGTGTTTGTGTTTGAGATCCTCTCAAAGCGTGTTGCACAGGGTTGCCAGATGGGATGGGACAATTTCCAGCCCAACCTACCAGTGTGAAGGGGGAAAAAAAAGGAAGAAAACGCCCAAACTGGCAACTCTGACAGGGTTGCCAGATGGGATTGACAATTTCCAGCCCAACCAACCACAGTATGAAGAAAAAAAATGAAAAAAAAAAATGGCAACACTGACAGAGTTGCCAGATGGGATTGACAATTTCCAGCCCAACCAACCACAGTATTAAAAATAAAAAATAAATAAAAGAAACGCCCAATTTGGCAACACTGACAGGGTTGCCAGATGGGATTGACCATTTCCAGCCCAACCAACCACAGTATTAAAAGAAAAAAAGAAACGCCCAATTTGGCAACACTGACAGGGTTGCCAGATGGGATTGACGATTTCCAGCCCAACCAACCACAGTATTAACAAAAAAAGATTTAAAAAAAAGAAATGCCCAATTTGGCAACACTGACAGGGTTGCCAGATGGGATTGGCAACTTACATCCTAAACCCACCAGTCTAAAAACACGCCCGATCTGGCAACACCGTTTGTGTGGACACTTCTGCGCATGACTGTTCAGCCCTACTGTGTGTGGTGGAACTATGGGACTTTTTGTTTTTCCTAGCCTCTTACAAACTTGGCTTAAAGTTGGAATTAATGTTCATAAACATCGTCGTTGATGTTTTAAAACATACCGTGTGTGTGTGCGTGCGTGCGTGTGTGCGCGCGTGTATGTGTGCGTGCGCGTGCGTGTGTGTGTGTGTGTGTGTGTGGCTGTGTTCGGAATGGCATACTAGCATACTACTCATACTAGATATGACGTAGATTTTGAGTATGCAGTGCGTTTCACACTGTGTAGATTATGTGAAATTTGAGTATGCAAGAAATGGATACTAGATTTTCGGTCGGCTGGTATTGGCATACTTATTATGAATTTAGTAAGCAGTATGCAGTATATACTAATTGAGTATGCTAGTATGCAGTATATACTAATTGAGTATGCTAGTATGCTAGTATGCCATTTCGAACACAGCCTGTGTGTGTGTTTTCATTGTCCAAAAGGGGGCGGAGCCTCTCAAATTCCAAAGGGATGAGTTCCTCCTGAAGCGTCACGCCGGGAGAGGCAGGGAGGAGGAACAACACTTTCAGCGCTGCTCCGAGGCTGGATACCAGACACACTACGTCCTCGGGGGGCAAGTACAGAACAATATCAGATATTAAACATACGACATTATACATCGGCACTATTCGATCAGGTCATGGTTGTTAAAAACAACATGTGTTTAAAGCGACGCGTTAAACTTCCGAAGCGACGCACATAGGCTACGATCGCGACAGACAGAAAACTTTCCAAGCCAAGGCCTCGTTTTTCCAGTGGCAACAGGTCCCAACAGTAGTATGAAACTGCACAGGCCTGTTACATTAAGTGTACATTAATTGTAATTTGGATACTTTCACGCACGGTTACGCGTTACATTTGACTTTCCAACCCCACCAGGAGACAGGAGAAGACAGGAGAAAGAAGACAGGAGAAAGAAGACAGGAGCGATCATCACAATTTCACCCGAAACTAAACCTGCTTTCGATCAGAGGATTTGGTGTCGATCGGATAAATGCGTTACGAGGCTAAGATGATGCCGGTGAGTACCCTAACCCTGTTATATTATTTATATGAGGTTCTTCCACAAACCAAAAATGTACAAATGTAATTCTTATATCTCGTTGTCATGGTTAATGTACTAAGCCTGGAGGCTTTCAGGCTCTTTAATACTGAAACCGTGTTCTCCAGTCGGGCATTTAAATGATTGACGTTGGTAACAATAACAATAACAATAATAATAATAATAATAATAATAATAGTAATAGTAATAATAATAGTAATAATAATAGTAATAATAATAGTAATAATAATAATAGTAATAATAATAATAATAATAGTAATAATAATGATAATAATTATAATAATAATATAACCTTTATTTGTATAGCACTATTCCTGTCAACGTTTCAGCTCAAAGTGCTCCGATCATT
>NC_137692.1:17459896-17464896 GCF_963989245.1 Nansenia antarctica | reverse complement strand
TTACATTAAATTACACTGTACATTACCAGGTGACATGGAGAGGATATCTCACCACTGGAGTTCCCCAGGGTTACATTTCTGATGACTGATGGATAGGTGATTCACTTACTTCTAGACAAATGTATTTGTTGTAACACGCTTTTGGTTAAAGGCGTCTTCTAAATGCCACGAATGTAAATGTGATATCTGAACTAGCACAGGTTGGTGTTGATGGACAGTTTATTCATTTATGATTATTAATAGTGATTTTAATCTACACATACAGTAGGCCTACTACGTTTATGGGTGTCACGAATCATATCACTACTACCACTAAGCCTGTTCATTATTATTATTGTTGTTGCTGTTGTTGTTGTCTACAAGCCGGTTTCCCGGGCAACAGATTAAGACAAATCCTAGATTAAATCACACTTTCTCTGACGCTCCACTGAAGATGTTGTTTTTAAAGTCTAGGAGCTCAAGCTTATTGACTGCTAAAGACCTCTTCATCCCCCCCCCCCCCCCCCACCCTGTACAGTTTCTCTACTATGCCGGTCCTAGCATAGATTTAGTGGGGTAGTGGTGGCCTAATGGATAGTGAGTGGATAGTGAGTTGGACTGGTGATCGGAAGGTCATGAGTTCAAATCCCGAACCTGAAACACCACCACTAGGGTGCCCTTGAGTAAGCTATTTAGCCTTTTACATGATTCACTTCCTTTAGACAAATGTATTTGTTTTTGAGTTGGACAAGTCGCTTTGGATAAAGGGACGTCCGCTAAATGCCAAACATGTAAATGTAAACGTATGTTATTCACCTTGGGCTGATAGGACAGCGACCACTCTTGTGTTGGTGCCGGCGGAGGTGATGTAAACACAAAGGTGAGGATATGAGGTCATGTTTCGGGCAGCCCTGCTGCTTTACTTTGTCAACAGAAACCTGAGCACACTTCCTACGTCGGTCCAGCAGGCTGTGTGTGTGTGTGTGTGTGTGTGTGTGTGTGTAGGGTGTGTGTACTCTCTGGGAGGGCCCCGCTCTTACGTAAGACGGCCGTCGCGGCTGATAAGAGGCGTAGGGGTAACTAAGGTTACTGTCCCGCCGTGTTCTCTCTCTGCGTGAGGCAGAGTCCCTCCGTCGGTCCCTCCGTCGGTAGAGCGCAGTGCTAACAACGCTGAGGTTGTGGGTTCGATTCCCCCGCTGGGCCCGTGTATACTGAAACATGTTTGCTCTCACTGCAATGTAAGGCGTTTGGATAAGTTTGGATAAAAGCTTCAGCTAAAGGACATATATATATATATAGATAGATATATATGAGAGAGTCATAGATAATGGATTTAATCCCTAGTAGTGGGATATAAACAGCGAAACATAAACAGTCCCATATTCACTTAAGCTCTGAGTCGGGCGGTCAAGTGTCGGAAGCGTTGTACGACACAAGTGGAGTGTTCGACACTGGATGAATAAATAGCCCAAACAAGCCGGGATTATGTAGGCCTGTTATGCAACCTTGGGAGAAACGGCCTTGCCCTCCCCCCGCCCCCCCCCCCCCCCCCCCCCGACCCTTATGCAACGTGATCCGGGTGTTACACAACACCTGGGAGGACGAGAACCGACACACAAACCCCGTAGGATCACCTGAGATCACCTGACCAGGTGTTGACTTTGGAGGCCGCTTTAGAAAACGTCGCAGAAGAGGAAAAAACTCGGCAACCACTTCCTCCTCCTCCTCCGACGTTCGAAAACCGGGCGGTCCAGACCAAGGATTTAAAGATTAAAAGATGATTCAGACCGCTGCAACTAAGGAGCTGGACGTTCTAAAAACGGTCTCTTCTCGACGCGGGTCTTTGGTCTGAGCTGGTCTTTAGAGCTCACCTGTACCTGTCCAGACCAGAGCGGCTGACGTCTGCAGCTGGAATGCAGGTGAAAAGGTTAAGGGCATTTTAGAGTGACATTCCTGCTACCCCCACTCCTCCCTGCTACCCCCCTCCTCCCTGCTACCCCCCTCCTCCTCTTCCTTCTCCTCCTCCTCCCCCCATCCCTACGACTCCTCGTCTATCCCTGCTCCCCCCCCCCCCCCCTCCTTCCACAGATGTTGGGGAGTTGAGTTGTTTAAGGAGGACAGAGGGAGTGAGAAAGAGAGAGAGAGAGAGAGAGATGGGGAGTGAGAGAGAGAGAGAGGGGGAGTGAGTGAGAGAGAGAGAGAGGGAGGGAGTGAGTGAGTAGAATGAGTCCTGTTTCACACAGTGGGGACATTGTGAGAGTAGCTTCAGAGACTGTAACACTAGTCCTCCTAGTGTGTGTGTGTGTGTGTGTGTGTGTGTGTGTATAGGTGTGTGGCCAGGGTTGAGTACTGTGTGTGTGTGTGTGTGTGTGTGGGGGGGGGGGTCTGACTGACTCTGACTCTGACTCTGCACTGAGCAGACGCCTTTATCCACAGCGACTTACAACACATACATTTGTCTAAGTAAGTGAATCATTTATCCATGAGTCATCAAAGTAACCTATGCTCCGGGCAAGGGGCTCTTGGTAGTCATCATACTAGAGGAGGGAAGAATTAAGTGTTTTTTACAGTAGAGAAACTTTACAGGGGGGTCGTAGGATTATATGATTAATGTGTTCATTAATTACAGGATTCATTTGTTCAGATACAATTGATATGTAGATGTATGCGGGTGGCACGGTGTCTATGGATGGAAGCTATTATAGTGTTTGCCTTTGCTACATCACATGTGTATTTTTATATTAAAACATGATATCACACGTGTTATTGTTATATTAAAACATGATATCACGTGTTATTACAATATTAAAACATGACATCACGTGTTATTATTATTATATAAAAAGCAGCATGCCCTGTCCTGCTGAGTGTTCCCTGTCCAGGACAGAATGTCTTAGTTTGTTATTTTCACTCTTGCTCTGTTTTTTTGGACGACTGCCTTTCATTTCCTGCAGTTGTTGTTGCTACGGTGCGTTCCTGAGCTCGGTTCTGTTCGGTGAAGTGTTTTGTTTTTTTTTGCCGTTCTTCTGTGTCTTAATTCAAGCTTATAGGAGCACTGGGAGTCTACATGGCTGCCTGCCAGGGTGGACTTTCAGAACACACATGTACTATCTAGTCTTCTAACTGCATCTTTATGAAACCCAGAGAGACCAGACATTCCTGGGCGTAGAGGTGAGGTCCAGCTGGGTAGGTCAGGGGCAGTAGAGGTGAGGGTAGGTCAGGGGCAGTAGAGGTGAGGGTAGGTCAGGGGCAGTAGAGGTGAGGGTAGGTCAGGGGCAGTAGAGGTGAGGTCCAGCTGGGTAGGTCAGAGGCAGGTAGAGGTGAGGTCAGGGGCAGAAGTCAACACCGCTGTGGACCTTTCATGTTTGTCTTCCCTGGAAATACGGTGTCACTCCAGAAGGGTTCTCAGACTCACCTAGTGTGTGTGTGTGTGTGTGTGTGTGTGTGTGTGTGTGTGTCTGTGTGTGTGTGTTTTGGGTTGGTAGATCTAGCGCAAGTGTTGTTATGTGTAATCTGTTCGATCGTGGGAGTGACGCACACACACACACACACACACACACACACACACATACACACACGCTGTTCTCTTCCTTCCTGTAATCGGCTGTGGTGTGTTTACAGTGTGTCTAAACAACTGTAGAAGCCTGTGTGTGTGTGTGTGTGCGTGTGTGTGTGTGTGTGTGTGTGTGTGTGTGTGCGCGCGCGTGTGAGTGTGTGTGTGTGTACTCCCATAGAGTGTCTGTCTGGGTTTGATGTTGTTGCCTTTCACAGGGTCTGTGTGTGTGTGTGTGTGTGTGTGTGTGTGTGTGTGTGTGCGTAGACAGACAGGCCCGTCTAGACACAGAAGGATGTTCTCTGCACCTGCTTTTGTTTTAACTGGGACGCACTCTCCTCTGGGCCATTACTAGATGCAATATTACATATTATTATATAATATACATTCTTCTTCAAAACGACCGTGTCGGTAGAGAATGTGATTGATTGATTATACTTTATTGTCCCCGAGGGGAAATTTGTCTTGGGCATGGTACTTTCATGCTTCAAGTGCAACAGAGACGATACATACAACATACAGTAGGCAAAGTAAACAACAGGACAGCAACAAACATTGAGTGACATTGGCAGTAGTTTCCACCTGGACATGGCATCATTTGGTATAAATATATATTGCACATAACCCTTCAAGTGGTGTTTTCGAATATTGCACATGGCCCTTCAAGTGGTGTCTAAGATAAAGTGCAGGTGCTGGTGATCATGTCCTAATCATCGTTTCTGCTTGAGCGAATTGATTAGTTTAATGGAGAATGGGACAAATGATAGTTTTAAGAGTTTATAAACATCTTGGCATGCGAAGCCTTCTACCTAGGGGGAGAACTTCGTATTCTGTGGAGAGCGGATGTTGGGGGTCTGCGATTATCTTGTTAGCCTTGTCCAGGACAGCTTTTTCATATAGTTTATTTAGGATCACATAGTCTCTTTCACCTACAATTTTCATAGCTGTTTTGTGAATGCTGACTAGTCTGTTGTTTTGTTGTACAGTTAAGTTGCCAAACCACACAATTATTCCATATCTGATTACACTTTCAACAATGGACTGATAGAAAATTCTCATGATCTGCTTTCTCACCCCATAAAGTCTGAGTCGCCTCAGGTGATAAAGCCTCTGCTGTAGTTTGTTACATAAGCTGTCTAAGTGTGTATTCCAGCAAAGATGGTTGTCTAATTGAATACCTAAGTACTTATAAGAGGGCACCTGGATGATGTTTGGTCTTTAACGACCACAGGCTCATGGTCAGTTACCTGCCTTGGGTCTAACACAACCTCCTGAGTTTTGGTGAGGTTTAAAACAATCAATCAGTCCTCATTTTGAGTTATTTCATTCTACAAGGTCAAGCTACTCTACTGAGCTCTACTCTCATTACTGTTCGTGACGATAATATGTGACGCGTTTTGGTCCGTATGGCGGCATCCGATTTAACGTTCCAACTTTTCTTTCGAAAAATGTGAACACATTTCCACGT
>NC_137692.1:17442396-17452396 GCF_963989245.1 Nansenia antarctica | reverse complement strand
CTGCTCTTGTGTCAGCCTCTCTGATTGGTTGTGTGTTGGTTCCCCAGGTGTGTCTCGCGGTGGGGAGCCCAGGAGGAACGGGGTGAAGGTCCCTGCTGACAGGAGGATGGAGAACGGGGTGAGGAACCCTAACCCTTCTGATGTTAACCCTAACCCTTCTGATGTTAACCCTAACCCTTCTGATGTTAACCCTAACCCTTCTGATGTTAACCCTTCTGATGTTAACCCTTCTGATGTTAACCCTAACCCTTCTGATGTTAACCCTAACCCTTCTGATGTTAACCCTAACCCTTCTGATGTTAACCCTAACCCTTCTGATGTTAACCCTAACCCTTCTGATGTTAGGAACCCTAACCCTTCTGATGTTCTAACAGCATGTGTGTTTCACACTGGTTTGATCACTGTGTTCAGTGTATATATAATAATAATAATAATAAACATTATTTATATAGCAACAGTGATTTGAGTATGTGACTGAGTTATATAGTAACAGCTTTTAACAGTGAAACCCTTAAAACAGTGTTACAAAGTGCTTTATAAATAGATCAAACAGATATGCAAATATAAACAAGAACTACAAGTAGAAACAGTCAAGCACATCACAGTAATGAAGACCCATGTAGCAGTGCTGGGTGCAGGTCAGCGTGCTGTGGTTGGTGTACGTGTTGTCTGCTTGGTGGTGTAACAACGTGACAGTTGGACATCTGGTGTATCTGAGGTAGGGATGGACGGTTTTTCGGTTATACCGAAAACCGGGGTTTCTAAAAATAGAAACGTTTTTTTATCAAAACCGTCTGAAACGTTTTTTTTTTTTTTTTTTTTTTTAAGAATAAGAATAAAACTGGAACATGTCACATGTTTGTCGTGTGTGAAAATAACAATGATACAGTCTGAATCTGCCGCACAATGAGTGAGAGGTTTGGTCAGTTGTGAAGAATAACTGAGGATTAATATCTAATTGGGATTATATTTAAGGGTAACGAATCACTCTATGGGAAAGATAGTTGCCTTCAGTTATTGGTAGATAGGAAAGGTTTTTTACAATTACTCGCTTACATTTAATTTAATAAGATCATTTTCGCTGCTCTCTGTAAAGCGCATTGGGTCACTTTTGTGAGAAATGCGCTATAGAAATAAAATGTGATTTGATTTGATATCAATCAATCAATCAAACTTTATTTATGTTCTATAGCACAAATCATGCATTGAATGTAACTCCAAGTGCAGTATTTACTAAACCACAATATAATAAAACAAGAGCTATACGGATCAAGAGTGTTTGTGCACAGCGCCACTGTGTGTGAAGGCGCTACTGAAAGTGATGACAGAACGCATGTCTCAGAAGATACGCGGTCACTTAGTGACGCAAAGGTAGTTCTGTATTTATCTCTATCTGTATTAGTACATTTATTTTGAAAGCTCTATTTTGACAGCTCTACCATGGGCACTTTTATTTTGATGGGGCATTCTTTGTTGATTGACTTACGACAGTTCAGGACGAGTCAGTCTCGCGGCATGTGGTTTTTATGAAAAGCTTTAAGTATGTTCACTGCATAATTCTAAGTCTAATATTTCAGTGATTATTGAGCAGTATTCAAATATTTAAATACATTGAGCAGCAGCTGAAACTTTGTCTAAGAACCAAGATATTGAGAAAGCAGTTCATTCAATGAAGACGCTGTTCCAAGAGATGATCTTCCGTGCAGGCGTGCACCCTGGATCAGCGGAGCTGGTGTGTTAAGTGTTCATGTGTTTTCTTGTATGGTGTAGCTTACAAAAGTCTGCCTTTCCACTTATATTTGTGAAACTAAGTAGCCTAAATGTGTTGCGACTGTGCTTACGGTGTTTTAATGGTGTTCGACATGAGTGTATTGTAGCAGTAGGGCTCAATTATTTGAAATTGGCGCTCTTTTTTTTTCTTCCGGTTAACCGGAAAACCCCGGTTTTAGTCTTTGACGGTTTTTCGGTTTCAATAATTGGAAACCGTCCATCCCTAATCTGAGGCAGGTCACGCTGTACTTCTGGGGTTAAAGGAGGCTGTTCTTCTGGGGTTAAAGGTGGCTGTTCTTCTGGGGTTAAAGGAGGCTGTTCGTCGCTGATTTGATCGTTCTTTCTACTTGAACTTCTTCTGCATCTCTGTCAGTTGCACACAGACACACACACACACACACACACAATCTTTGTCTCTTACACACACACACACACACAATCTCGGTCTCTCTCTCACACACACACACACACACACACACAATCTCTCTCTCTCTCTCTCTCTCTCTCTCTCTCTCTCTCTCACACACACACACACACACACACACACACACAATCTCTCTCTCTCACACACACACACACACACACACACACACACACACACACGGTGACTCCTAACAGAACAGACATGTTATTGTGCTGCTCTGAGCCGTGAGAACAGCCACGTCTCACACCAAATACAGGCTGAAGGAGAGAGTAGTCAAACACAGAGAAGGAGAGAGAAGGAGAGAGTAGTCAAACACAGAGAGAAGGAGAGAGTAGTCAAACACAGAGAGGAGAGAGTTACAACGAGATATGGAAGAAACACTCTGTGTGCGTGTGTGCGTGTGTGGTGTGGTATGAACACCACCGCCATCAAGTACTCTGCTACCCCGAGCACCTGACCTAGTGTTATTATCTGTGATGTGTGTTACTGTATTTGCTGTTTCATCTATGTGTAAATCACTCTGTAACCTTGTTAGAACATAAACAGGTGCTCTATAAATAAAGATGATTATTATCATTATTATTATTGTCAACCTATACCAATAATTCAGGTTCCTAGGCTCCCTCACAAATACCACTAAAACAAACCACATTCAGCCTCTAGTTGACTCTCTCTCTCTCTGCCCCCCCCTCTCTCTCTCTCTCTCTCTCCCCCCCCCCTCTCTCTCTCGTCCCCCCCCCCCTCTCACCCTCTCTCTCTCCCCCCAGGTGGCAGCCCCCAGAATGGACATGACCCTGGCTGAGCTGCAGGAGATGGCTGCTAGGCAACAGCAGCAGATAGACGCTCAGCAGAAAACTCCTCGCATCCAAGGTACCTCAGAGAGAGAGAGAGAGAGAGAGAGGGGGGGGGAAGGAGAGAGAGAGAGAGAGAGAGAGAGAGAGGGGGGGGGGAGGGAAGGGAAGGAGAGAGGGAAGGAGAGAGGGAGAGAGGGAAGGAGAGAGGTAGCGAGTTAGGGAGGGACGGATGGCGGGAGGGAGGGGGGGGGGTAGGTAGGTAGGTAAGTGGGTGGGTTAGTTGCAAGAGAGAGGGTGAGTTATCAAAGAGGGAAGAGAGGGTGAGAGACAGGGATTGGGTGAGAGGGTGAGAGATGAGAGGGTGAGAGACAGGGATTGGGTGAGAGGGTGAGAGATGAGAGGGTGAGAGAGACGGGGATGGGGTGAAAGGGGGAGATGAGAGGGTGAGAGACGGGGGATGGGGTGAAAGGGGGAGATGAGAGGGTGAGACACAGGGGATGGGTGAAAGGGGGAGATGAGAGGGTGAGAGACAGGGATGGGGTGAGAGGGGTGAGAGATGAAGGGTGAGAGAGGACGGGGATGGGGTGAAAGGGGGAGATGAGAGGGTGAGAGACGGGGATGGGGTGAAAGGGGGAGATGAGAGGGTGAGACACAGGGATGGGGTGAAAGGGGGAGATGAGAGGGTGAGAGACGGGGATGGGGTGAAAGGGGGGAGATGAGAGGGTGAGAGACAGGGATGGGGTGAAAGGGGGAGATGAGAGGGTGAGAGACGGGGATGGGGTGAAAGGGGGAGATGAGAGGGTGAGACACAGGGATGGGGTGAAAGGGGGAGATGAGAGGGTGAGAGACAGGGATGGGGTGAAAGGGGGAGATGAGAGGGTGAGTGACAGGGATGGGGTGAAAGGGGGAGATGAGAGGGTGAGACACAGGGATGGGGTGAGAGGCTGAGAGATGAGGGTGAGAGACGGGGGATGGGGTGAAAAGGGGGAGATGAGAGGGTGAGACACAGGGATGGGGTGAGAGGCTGAGAGATGAGGGTGAGAGACGGGGGATGGGGTGAAAGGGGGAGATGAGGAGGGTGAGAGACGGGGATGGGGTGAAAGGGGGGAGATGAGAGGGTGAGACACAGGGATGGGGTGAAAGGGGGAGATGAGAGGGTGAGACACAGGGATGGGGTGAAAGGGGGGATGAGATAGGAAGGGTAGTTGAACAGAGGGAGAGAGGCCAAAGGGAGGTTGACGGGAAGAAGTGGGGCGAGCTCAGGAAGAGGCAAGAGTTAAAGAAGAGAAAAGGACTGTTCGTTAGAGATGGAGTGAAGAGCAAACGAGTGGGCGATGAAGGGAAGGGGAGAGAGAGACAGGGAGGGAGAGAGGGAGGGGGAGAGAGAGAGAGGGGAGGGGGGGAGGGGGGGAGTGTAAGAACAGGTTAACGAAGGAAACAAGGATGTTACAGCAGAATGAAGTTACCTGACCTGTCAGTGTTGCTTCTCATTCGTATCCGTTCAGAAGCTAAGATGAGCTTAGCTCAGGACTGTTCAGAAGATGAGCTCAGCTCAGGACTATTCAGAAGCTAAGATGAGCTCAGCTAGCTCAGGACTGTTCAGAAGCTAAGATGAGCTCAGCTCAGGACTGTTCAGAAGCTAAGATGAGCTTAGCTCAGGACTGTTCAGAAGTCAGCAGTCCTGAGACTGTCCCAGTGCGGAAGACTACCTTGCATCTGACGAGGACCGAAAGACAGATGAGTTTAACGTGAAATCGTTTGATTGATTGATTGATTGATTTGATTTGTATTTCCCGTGAAGACTTCCTCTGCTCCCCAAGACATCTTAAACCAAAGGCTCAGTTATACATGTACATATATATATATATATATATATATACACAAAAGGCTCAGTTATACATGTACATATATATATATATATATATATACACAAAAGGCTCAGTTATATTCTGTTTATATAATTGAGACACATTTGAATTATTATCTCACAAATACTTCCGGAACACTCACCACCTAGAGTGTTCCAAGTGTTCTATGTGGTGTTTACCTTTAACCTCTCCTCCCTCCCTCCCCTCCCCTCTCCCCCCTCCCTCTTCTCCTTCTCTCCTCCCCTCCCTCTCTCCTCCCCCCCTCCCTCCCTCCTCCCCTCTCCTCTCCCCTCCTCCCCCCCTCCTCCCATCCTTCCCTCTCCTACCTCCTCCTCTCTCCTACCTCCTCCTCTCTCCTCTCCCCTCCTCCTCCCCCCTCCCTCCCTCCCCCCCTCCCCCCTCCCCTCCTCAGGAGCAGCGTCTGCGGTACCTGAGGCAGCAGGAGCAAGCGGGCGCAGCAGCATGCGACGGAGCAGGAGAGGCTTGCAGCGGCTGCGGGAGAACGTGGAGAACCAGGAGACGCGGCTGAAGAAGGTCCGCGCCCTGAAGGGCCAGGTGGAGCACAAGCGCCTCAGCAACGGCAAGCTGGGTGAGTGTGTGGGGGGAGGAGGAGGGGGGAGGGTGGGGGTGGGAGGGCCAGGTGGTGGGAGCACAAGTGCCTCAGCAATGGCAAGCTGGGAGGGAGGGGGAGAGAGAGGGAGGTAGGTAGGTAGCAAGGGAGAGAGGTAGTGAAGGAGGGAGGGAGGGAGGGAGAGAGAGGTAGCGAAGTGGGGTGGGGGGGGGGGGGGCAATAAATATCAGTGTTGTCTGCATAAAAAATGAAAACTGGCTTTTTCGTTGGACATTTGTTCTATCATTGTTAGTGTAGATTGTTTAACAAAAGCGGCCCCAGGACAGAGCCCTGTGGCGCCCCCTTCCGGACAGTTAGAACAGCAGACAACCTTTCCATTGAACTGGACACACTGTCGCCAGTCAGATTCAGTATTTGTCCTCCTAGCTGTAGCCCATACTTAGTTTCTGTCATGTATTCATTTAGACAAGTCAACAGAGAACATGGGTACCTTTTAACTCTACATGTTCTTACTGGGGCGCGCTTGTTTGTCGTATCCACAACAGTTTCTCTAAAGAGGGGCGGCGGTTAGAGCAGGAGGTAGAGCAGGAGGTAGAGCAGGAGGTAGAGCCGGAGGTAGAGCCCTAGGTAGAGCCGGAGGTAGAGCCGGGGTCTAATGATCGCAAGGTCGGCAGGTCGGCGGTTCGAACCCCGGCTGGCCACGTGTTGCGGTGTCCTTTGGTGCAAGACACTGAACCCCCAAAATTGCTCTCAGTGAGCGGGCCGGCGCCTTGCATGGTAGCTTGGCCGCCGTTGGTGTGTGAATGTGTGTGTGAACGGGTGAACGAGAGGCCGTTGTAAAGCGCTTTGGAATAAGGCGCTATATAAGTCAGTCCATTTACAAACATCCGTGTGTGTGTGTGTGTGTGTGTGTGTGTGTGTGTGTGTGTGTGTGTGTGTGTGTGTGTGTAGTGGAGGAGATCGAGCAGATGAGCGGGCTGTTCCAGCAGAAGCAGAAGGAGCTGACGGCGGCCGTGTCCAGGGTGGACGAGCTCAGCAGGCAGCTGGACATGCTGAAGAACGGCAAGATGGACGCCTCGCACGACAACCACAGCTCTGTGGCCGAGCTGGACCGACTCTACAAGGAGCTGCAGGTGTGTGTGTGTGTCTCTCTCTCTCCCCCTCTCTCTCTCTCTCTCTCTCTCTCTCTCTCTCTCTCTCTCTCTCTCTCTCTCTCTCTCTCATCTCTCTCTCTCTCTCTCCCCCCCCCCCCTCTCTCTCTCTCTCTCTCCCTCCCTCTCTCTCTCTCCCTCTCCCCCTTCCTCCCACTGCTCTCTGTTCATAAACATTTTGTTCATTTAGGCTATACATATCCAAGAGAAAAATAAATATATATATTATAATATATAAATCTGCATAAATAATGCAAATAATATCATTACCGTGGCCCAAACCTGCTGAGCCATATAAACGAGAGCCTGTCATCTCCCCCCCTAAGGGCCTGTAGATGTATTGACAACAAACAACACGCACTAAATAATTAACACACAATAACCAACATCATCCATATTACATGAACGAGAGTCTTGCGCTTCATTAGGAGAGGATCAACTTCGTCCCAGAGCATTTGTTGTTTTCATTATTCAATAGTAGACACATTCACAATGTGTCTTAAAAACGACTTCTGAGCGAAGATATGTCCCTTTGAATGCCCCCATCTGTCCTGGTGTTGGTTCAAATTTCCCATTTCATTCAGTAACTACAACTCCCAAGATTCCCCTCTCTCTCCCTCCCACGCGAGGTCCTTCTGTTGAACAGCAACAAAGCTAGACCTAGCACGTGCTGCTCTCTGGGAATCAGAGTAGAGCAGCAGGTCAGAGTAGAGCAGATCAGAGTATATATACAGGTCAGAGTATATATATATATATATATATATATAGGTATATTTCTTTCTGCTTCTATCACGATGACTGCCAATGGCCCCTGGCCTGAGCTAGATTACTCTTCCTGCTACGACTAGTGAATTGATGATTCACTTGCTTAGTCAAATGTATCGAACCTTATACCAAGGTTCTCTGTTGAGTTGTCTAAATGAATACATGAGAGAAACCAAGTATGGAGCCACAGCTAGGAGAACAAATACTGAATCTGACAGGTTACAGTTTAGGGTCTTTTAGGGAATAAGTGTACACATCTCACTAAGAAGTTAAAATCAGACTTTTATTTAACTACCACAACAGAGAATCTCAACAATCCTTTTTAGGTTTTTGGAAAGCCATCAAGTCCATGAACGCCAATTGTAAACTAGGATTTACCACCGGTTCAAACCCCGGCTGGCCACATGTCGAAGTGTCCTTGGGGGCAAGGCACTGAACCCCTAATTGCTCTCAATGAGCGGGGCCGGCCGCCTTGCGTGGTAGCTTGTCGCCATGTGTGTGTGAATGTGTGCGTGAATGAGAGGCTGTTGTAAAGCGCTTTGGAATAAGATGGTAACATATACAGGGTCCTTGAAATCCTTGAAAGTTTGTGAATTTGAGAAACTGAAATCATCGTCCTAAAAGTTTTTGAAAATAGACTTGGGTCATTGAAAGTGCTTGAATTCCTCTCTCTCTCTCTCAAAAAAAATATCATCAACTAGTTCTGTCTCAAACTATGCCGTGTTGGGTCCTTGAATTTGAGGGAATTGAGTCTTGAAAGTCCTTGAAAGTCCTTGAAAGTCCATGAAAGGTGCTTCAAAGTCCTTGAAAGGTGCTTGAATTTGATGTTTCAGAAGGTGTTGGGAACCCTGTATATAAGTGTAGTCCATTAAACCACGGACCGCTGCTTCCTCAGATCCGTAACAAGCTGAACCAGGAGCAGAGCGGGCGGCTGCAGCAGCAGCGGGACAGCCTGAGCCGGCGCAGCGTGGAGGTGGCGGCCATGGACCGCAGGGTCAGCGAGCTGAGGGAGAGGCTCTGGAAGAAGAAGGGGCCGCGCTGCAGCAGAAGGAGAACCTGCCGGTGAGGGGACGGGTCTCACACACACACACACACACACACACACACACACGTACATATGCACACACACATGTACATATGCACACACACACACACACACACACGTACATACTGTATGCACACACACACACATGTACATATGCACACACACACATGTACATATGCACACACACACACACACACACACACACACACACACACACATGTACATATGCACGCACACACACGTATAGCAGGCACTGCGCACATACACATGTACACATTCACAGACACACACATACACACACCAGGGTTTCCGTTAACCGGTAATTACCGGTCTTTGTCCGGTAAAATATGTTGAAGTCCGACATATTTAAACCTCTTCGGTCATAATGTCCGGTGAAAATAATTCCCTCTAAGCACAATTTGAATCCAATTCGCTAAAGTTTAATTGTCACATTCTGATTATAGGCTATGTTGTGTCTTGTTGTTCTCTAACTTACAAGATACACTTTATATTAATAATACTCGGGTCTCTGGAGCAACGTTCAACGAGCATGTTTATTCAGCATCCCAACGACAACCAGACCACACTAGTTGATCGATGATAACATTGTCAAGATGTAATGCTACGGAGGCAATAGCAATCAATCCCAGATCTATGCTAAACATAGCAATATACTACAGGCTATTATATTTCAAAAAGTCTCGAGGGTTCCGAGTTGAAAGAACATTTCCCCTGGCTGCGTTTAGATGGGGAAGGAAACATGTTCTGCTCACCGTGCAAAAAATCGGGGAGGAATAACGGATTCACGAGAGGAGCAACGAATATGAGAATGTTGCACTTTTCAATAAAATGTTATAAATCTAGACATTGTGGTATTTCTTTATATACGTATCCCAGCCTGCCTATCAATTGTTTCTCAATAAACAGTTATGTTCTCCTCATTGTCATACTCCCGAGTCCGAGTAAGTATGATTTGACAGGCAGCTAGACTTAATGCCTTCCCAACCTGCGAGACCTGGTTATAGAAATGACGTTGTTTTATTGATAAAAAAGGGTAAAACTGGAAAGAGAAAATAGAAAACTCACATTAATCCCAAACAATTTAACAGACTTAAGTTAACGTAATGTGGAGTCCGTTCATTGATCGATGCAGTCTGTTCAGTTCCCAGTGTGGCGCGCGTTCAGCGCTCGACATATGGCATAGCGCGCATGCGAATCATGAAAGCCGATATTATTATATTTATTATATAGCTCGCATCTAATCGTATCGGATGAGAAATAGACATTAAACGGCATATATAGGCTACACAACAGTAATCACCGCGACAAACAGCTATATTATATTTTAATATGATGACCGGAATATCTCACGTTTGTCCGGTAAATTGAAATCTTCCCGGACACGTTGACCGGCGCCAATTTTTTCTAACGGAAACCCTGACACACACATGTACACACACACACACACACACACGTAAAGCATGCACTGTGCATTCACACACGCACACACACACACACACACTGTACGCACACAGGCACACACACACACACACACGCGCGTGCACACACACACACACAATCGCACGCTCACCAGTGTTGACATTCACACACT
>NC_137692.1:17374896-17437396 GCF_963989245.1 Nansenia antarctica | reverse complement strand
CTCTCTCTCTCTCTCTCTCTCTCTCTCTCTCTCTCTCTCTCTCTCTCTCTCTCTCTCTCTCTCTCTCTCTCTCTCTCTCTCTCTCTCTCTCTCTCTCTCCTCTCTCTCTCCTCTCTCTCTCCTCTCTCTCTCTCTCGTGTTCCGGAACCATTTGGTAGCTGGTGACTTTAACCACTGGAGGTGTCATGCCAGATTGTGTCCGCCTGGCCAAATAGTGTCCGCCTGATGTACTCAATGTCTTTAGAACGCATCTTGTGTGTCTGGTGTGTGTGTGGGTGGGTGTGGTGTGTGTGTCTGATGTGTGTGTGTGTGTGGTGTGACTAAATATTATTATTATTATTATTATCTTCTTGCATCTTCTTGCACTCGAATAGCATAAAGGTTGATGCAGGCTTACTAGTCAGCTATAGCTTTTATGTTGGCATGGTAATTTTATGTTAAAACACCTGCTAGCATGCTAGTTTCACACATAATTCGCTCCACTGATGCTAGGGAGTTGGTTAGTTAACCCACATCACATCAGCCAAAGTGATGTGATGAATATAATTCCGTAACTGGATACTACTTTATTTCCAATCATAGCTAGCTAGCTTACTTACTTATCAAATGTAGCCTTTATGTTTATATTTACACCAGGCGGGAACTATTGGCATGACAGCGACACAAATATGGTGTCTGGTCCTGTATCTGTGGTTAGGGGGCCGGTCTGCTGGCCTGAGCAGTGTCTGAGGCGGTTGTTTCAGAGCTGCAACAACGCTGTTGATTTGTCTTTGCAGTGTCCTGCCCACCTGTGGATGATGTAGCTGTACTCATACCTTGCCCTTCTTCTTTCATTGTGTGTGTGTGTGTGTGTGTGTGTGTGTGTGTGTGTGTGTGTGAGTGTGAGAATCTCTCCTCCCTGTAGTGAGTGACTCTGTCCACTAGAGTAGGTCAGGGGTCATGTTGCTCTGTCTTCGTCTGAGAGAGAAGAAGTCTTCTGAGAGAATAAGGGATATGACTCAGATACTTAGCTTGTAGCTTATTTGGCAGGACAAATTAGACTATGACACAGCAAATTAGACTATGGCAGGACAAGTTAGACTATGACAGGGCAAATTAGACTATGGCAGGACAAATTAGACTATGGTAGGACAAATTAGACTATGACAGGACAAATTAGACTGGTGACCCACCACAGTCTCCTCTCTGCGTGGGGGGGGGGGGGGGGGGGGCGGAGCAGAGATAGGAGGATTTGGTGTCAGAATGAAAGTCATTTCAAAACTTGAAAACACAGCTAGATATATCTTAAGGTCTATATGTAGGGTGACGAGGAGGGAGAGGTGGGGGTGGGGTATGGCTGGGAGAGATGCAGGGTGAGGTGGGGGTGGGGTGTGGCTGAGAGATGCAGGGTGAGGTGGGGGTGGGGTGTGGCTGGGAGAGATGCAGGGTGAGGTGGGGGTGGGGTGTGGCTGGGAGAGATGCAGGGTGAGGTGGGGGTGGGGTGTGGCTGGGAGAGATGCAGGGTGAGGTGGGGGTGGGGTGTGGCTGAGAGAGATGCAGGGTGAGGTGGGGGTGGGGTGTGGCTGGGAGCGATGCAGGGTGAGGTGGGGGTGGGGTGTGGCTGAGAGAGATGCAGGGTGAGGTGGGGGGTTGGGTGTGGCTGGGAGCGATGCAGGGTGAGGTGGGGTGGGGTGTGGCTGAGAGAGATGCAGGGTGAGGTGGGGGTGGGGTGTGGCTGGGAGAGATGCAGGGTGAGGTGGGGTGGGGTGTGGCTGAGAGAGATGCAGGGTGAGGTGGGGGTGGGGTGTGGCTGAGAGAGATGCGGGTGAGGTGGGGGTGGGGTGTGGCTGGGAGAGATGCAGGGTGAGGTGGGGGTGGGGTGTGCTGAGAGAGATGCAGGGTGAGGTGGGGGTGGGGTGTGGCTGAGAGATGCAGGGTGAGGTGGGGGTGGGGTGTGGCTGGGAGAGATGCAGGGTGAGGTGGGGGGTGGGGTGTGGCTGAGAGAGATGCAGGGTGAGGTGGGGGTGGGGTGTGGCTGAGAGAGATGCAGGGTGAGGTGGGGGGTGGGGTGTGGCTGGGAGAGATGCAGGGTGAGGTGGGGGTGGGGTGTGGCTGGGAGAGATGCAGGGTGAGGTGGGGGGTGGGGTGTGGCTGAGAGAGATGCAGGGTGAGGTGGGGGTGGGGTGTGGCTGAGAGAGATGCAGGGTGAGGTGGGTGTTGCTGGGTGTATCTTAAGGTCTCTGGTGTTCATCTCTCCCGTGCGATGTGTCTTTAGAAGCCATGTTCTTGCTTCAGCCTCTGAAAGAGCTGCGGGCTAAGAGAAAAGGTACACACTCCTGTGTGTGTGTGTGTGTGTTCTATTTCTTCAGTCATTTTGTGTTTGCTTGTCTCTTTCAGTCTGAGATCTCTGCGTTGTTGTTGTTGTTTGTTGTTGTTATGTTTGTTTGTTGTTGTTGGTTATTGGTTTGTTGTGGTTGTTGTGTTTGTTTTAGAGATGCTCCGATCTGATCGGCGCCGATCGATATCGGCCGATATGCCCTTGATCGGTTTTGATCGGAGTTCTCAAAACGGCCGATCAAACACGGCCGATCAGTTTACATAGAGAAATGGCGTCGCCAGTCTGGCAATAATTACACATTGTCGGAAAGAGACAACAAATATGCAGTTTGTAATGTCTGCTCAAAAGAAATACCGCGCGGAGGAACGCACGCAAGGTCTTTCAATACCACGAATATCATACGGCATTTGCTGCGTTCGTCGATTCGCTCCGAGAGCGCCGAAGCGCACACTGGGCTCGACGTCATAAAGGGACCGAGTGCTTTGATTGGACGAGAGGCGTTCCACGAGTGCTGGTCAGAGTTCCAGCGCGACTTCACGAGCGTAGTGTAGGTAGTGTTCAGCGACGTCATGTGACCCCGCGAGCAGGAAGTCACTAAGCTAGGCTACGGCCCATAGCAACAACTATTAGCGCGCGAGTTTTAGGTCTTCCTCTGTGCACCTTGCACAAGTGTAGATAGCGAGCGACTTTTCCGCATAGCAGGACATATTTTAGATGATAAGAGGAACAGGCTGAGTGCCAAAAACGCTGAGATGCTTGTATTTCTCAAGGCTAATCTGCCAGTGATGCTGCTTAATCAGAAGTAAGGTTTGAGTCTGAAATCTCCTTAGGTGCAATGTTTTATTTTTTTGTTTTATTGATTATTGCTGACTTGCTGTCTTATCTCCTCCTAAATATGACTTGAAACAGTATTTTATATTTGGCTATAGCCTGTTTATGTTGCAGTTTAGTTTGGGTATGTTTATTGTTCCTCGGGAAAGCTACAGTATACGCTCCAAGTTCTCTAAGAGCCCCTAGTTCCTCTCATTCGAGTGGAATGTTGCACATTTGATGTGACAGTGTACATTTTATTTATTATGATTTTTATTTTCACATTTTATTTGTTTTTCCTGAAGTAAGCTACAGGTGGTTGTGAATTCAATAAAACAGATGGTTGTCAATTCATGATACTTTCTCATCTCCTAATTTCATTTGAATACTTAATATACAATGTCAATGGTGTTAAGAATAATTAAAAACATAAATAATGCTACACAATAAATAGAATGCTTCAATTGCCATTTTCGACGCTGTGATCGGTGATATCGGATCGGCAGATCACTGATTCCAGTGATCGGTGATCGGCACCAAAAACCCTGATCGGAGCATCTCTAGTTTGTTTGTTTGTTGTTGTTGGTTATTGGTTGTTGTTGTTGTTGTTGTTGTTGTTGTTGTTGTTGTTGTTTGTGTTGTTGGTGGTTGTTGTGGTTGTTGTGTTTGTTTGTTTGTTGTTGTTGTTGTTTGTTGTGTTGCTGTGGGGAGATCCTGCCTGTTTGTTAAAGTGTGTCACATTTCTCTGCCATCCTTTGTTTTCCTGTTCTAAATGGATCAGATGGAAGAAACATATTACCTCCAGCAGAACTGACGTTCCGTCAAGTGTCTCTCTCCCTCTCTCGCTCTCTCTCTCCCTCTCTCTCTCTCTCTCTCCATCTCTCACCCACTCCACCTTTGTGCCCCAAGAGAACCTGAATGATTCTGGGTGAAACTGCTAGTTAAGACTAGCATATCCTAACACCTCTCTCTCTTTCTCTCTGCCACTTTACTACTTGAACTATCTATTTTATCACTAGTTTACTGCTAATTGTATCCTGTCTTATTTGTCACTTATGTCTTGTATTATTGTCACTTTTTATCTTGAATTGTGACTATTGCCTTGTGTCTTGTGCTGCGATGTCAGGAACCCAAGCTTAAGACTTTTACTCTCTTACACTCGTGTAATGTGACATAACAATAAAACTTGACACTGAAACTCATCTCATCTCTCTCTCTCTCTCTCTCTCTCTCTCTCTCTCTCTCTCTCTCTCTCTCTCTCTCTCTCTCTCTCTCTCTCTCTCTCTCTCTCTCTCTCTCTCTCTCTCTCTCAGGACTGCAGTCAGCCAAACTGGCAGAGTCTAACAACAGCAGCAGCCATGGTTCTTCCTCCACACTGCCCCGCATGCCCTCACACTCCAGCACCAACTCAGAGCAAGGTAGCGCACACACACACACACACAGAAAAGAAAAGGAGGAGAGAGGTTCAAGAGATTTAGACAGTCAAATATTGAGGTTTTTATGAAACAGAATGGATACCAGAGTACCAGAGGATAACACACACACACACACACACACACCAGAGTCAAACCCCTCTCAGACACAGCCGGAAGGCTTCACTGACCATGAAGCTATTATGCCTCCATTGGCAACTTTGTGTCCGACCAAATTATAATGACGCGGGGTTCCCCAAGGATCAATCCTTGGCCCCCTCCTATTCAATCCCTACATGCTTACATGTCATTTTTATTTTCTTACTATGCTCCTCTTGCTGTATTTTAATCATGCATGTAAAGCACTTCGAATTGCCCCTGTTGTATGAAATGTGATATACAAATAAACGTGCCTTGCCTTGTGTGTGTGTGTGTGTGTGTGTGTGTGTGTGTGTGTGTGTGTGTGTGTGTGTGTGTGTGTGTAGATGAGGCGGATGTGAAGAGGGACCGCAGGGTGCGTCCGTTCTCCATGTTTGAGCCCACTGAGGCCCCGTCCTCCTCTCTGGAGGCCCCGCCCCTCTCCCTACGCAAGAACCAGAGCAGCGAGGACCTCGTCAGAGACGCACAGGTCTCACACACACACACAGAAGCACACTACTACACACACACACACACACTCACACATTTACACATTTCTTCACTACACATATTCACACACACACACATGCATACACACACACACAATACTACACACTCACTACTACACACATCAGTATTCTCTTTTTAAATGTCTTCTTAAAACTCTTTATTATTTTTTATGTATCTGTTTCATCCATAGCACCCATATTCTGTTGTCTAACCTGCTCTCCTCTCCTCCTCCCCTCCTCCCTCCCCCCTCCTCTCCTCCCCTCCCCTCCCCTCCCCCCCTTCTCTCCTTTCCTCCCTCCCTCCTCTCCTTTCCTCCCCTCCCCTCCTCTCCTTTCCTCCCCTCCCCCCTCCTCTCCTCCCCTCCCATCCTCCTCCTCCCTCCTCCCTCCCTCCTCTCCTCCTCAGTCCGCCACCAAAGCCCCCGTCAAGGTGCCCCCGCCCGTCGCCAGCAAGCCCAAACCCCCCCCCGGCGGCGGCAGCGGCGCCCCCTACTGCAAGCCCGCCCTCAACGCAGGAGGCACCTTCCCCAAGGCCAAACCCCCCCCCGGCCACCACCCCCACCCCCACCCCCAGTCCCAGTCCCAGTCCCGCCCCCCCCTGCCCCCCTCCCAGACCCAGACGCTGCCCCTGCCCGCCAAGCAGACGACGGCGGACCTCCCTCCGGCCGCCGCGGTGAGACCCTTCACCCCCGAGCTGCCCTCCTCCTCTTCCTCCTCCTCCTCTTCCTCCTCCTCCTCGGCCAAGGAGGCGTCCATGAGTAAGCCCCAGACCCTGGCGGCCAGCTCCATCTACTCCATGTACACCCAGCAGGCCAACCCAGCCAAGGCCGCCCCGGGGAAGGCCTACCCGCCTGTGGTCCAGGGGGCACTCAACCGCTCCCAGACCAGAGGCAACGGCTTCATCAGCGGTAAGGAACCAGGACTCTTACCTGAGGTGTTTAATAGAGGATCAGGACTCTTACCTGAGGTGTTTAATAGAGGATCAGGACTCTTACCTGGTGTTTATTAGAGGAGGGATGACAGGAAGGATGGGTGACAGAGAGAGAGAGAGGAGGGATGACAGGAAGGATGGGTGACAGAGAGAGAGAGGAGGGATGACAGGAAGGATGGGTGACAGAGAGAGAGAGAGGAGGGATGACAGGAAGGATGGGTGACAGAGAGAGAGAGAGGAGGGATGACAGGAAGGATGGGTGACAGAGAGAGAGAGAGGAGGGATGACATGCAGGATATGTCGAGGGCCGGAATCGAACCGGGGACCCTGCGTGCGGGGACCTTAGTGTGTTACCTGGTGTTTATCATCTCAGTGCTGATGTCGGGGTAGTGGTGGCCTAGTACAGTGTTTCTCAACCCTCTCCTCGGGGCGCAATTATGATTTGGACTTGATTAGTTGAATCAGGTGTGCTGGTGGTGGAACAGATCAAATATGTGGAGCGGCTGGGGTACCCTGAGGAGAGGGTTGAGAAACACTGGCCTAGGGGATAGTGAGTGGGACTGGTCATCAGAAGGTCACGAGTTCAGATCCCACCAGGGAACACCACCACCAGTGTGTCCTTGAGTAAGGCACTTAGCCCTAACTTACTCCAGGGGGATTGTCCCTGTGATCTCTAATTCTCTCGCTGTCTCCCTCCCTCCCTCCCTCCACCTCCTTCCCTCTCTCCCTTCCCTCCCTCCTTCTCCTTTCCTCCCTCCTTTTTTCCCTCCCTCCCTCCCTCTCTCCCTCCGTAGTGTATGGTAAACCGGTGATGGCCGCCGCCGGCGGACCCCCCCAGCAGCCCCCCCAGTACCCCGAGAACCCTTACAGCAGCGGTGAGCAGCAGCAGCGCCCCTCCCCACCAGGCACTTCCCAGGACCCCGAGGTGACGGCGGTCGACCACGCCGGTCCCCCCCCACCCCCTCCGGAGACGGCGGAGCCCCGTGCGGCCCCCCGGCCCCTCAGCCCCACCAAGCTCCTCCCCTTCATCTCCAACCCGTACCGGCACCACCAGAGCGACGGCGACCTGGAGGCGCTGCGGAAGAAGCTGTACAACGCCCCGCGGCCCCTGAAGAAGCGCAGCTCCATCACGGAGCCCGAGGGCCCGGCGGGGCCCAACATCCAGAAGCTCCTCTACCAGAAGACCACGCTGGCCGCCATGGAGACCACCGCCGCCGGGACGGGGGCGGAGACGGGGGCGGCGTTGTCGGCGGCCGTTCCGGGCGGTTCCCCGACGGGGGGGATCGGTCCGGAGGAAGGGGGGGGTCGAGGAGGCGCTCAGGAGGACGCTGCCACCCGCCCGAACCCCCCCGCCCCCGCCGCCGCCGCCAAACATGCCGCAGCGGCGGTCGTCCTGTCGGAGAGCGACCTCTCTAGAGACGAGGACGCCGTCGTCCCGCCCCCCCCTCCCAGCCACCCGGCCCCCCGGCCGGACGACACTCTCTTCCCCCCCCCGGCCGCGGCGGCGCTGGTGCCGCCCCCCCCCGCTGGCCTGGAGCAGCCCGGCGGCCCCCCCCTGCCCCCGCCTCCGGAGAGCTTCGCGGAGGAGTTTCCGCCCTACCCCCCGCCCCCGTACCCCAGCGGGGGGGCCGAGCAGGAGGGCCTGGGGGGGGACGACGCCCTCAGCATGCAGCCCCCTGAGGTCACCGGGGAGTTCACGCTACCGCCGGTATGTGTTTTTTTTTATATAATGAAGTGCCTTGCTCAAGGGTACATGCAAGCTCCCTCCTTGGCTTGTCTAACCACGTTCACTGAAATCTGTTCATTTCATTCTTACACACTTACTACCCTCAGTCGCTGGCGCTGAGCTGAGAACTGAAGCCACGAGTCCTCACCCCCTCTGGTGGCCCTCAGAGAGGCAGCAGTACTCTAGATAACAGCCCTCAGAGAGGCAGCAGTACTCTAGATAACAGCCCTCAGAGAGGCAGCAGTACTCTAGATCAGTGTTTCTCAACCCTCTCCTCGGGGCGCCCCAGCCGCTCCACATATTTGATCTGATCCACCACCAGCTCACCTGATTCAACTAATCAAGTACAAACCATAATTGCTTTGTACTTGATTAGTGGAATCAGGTGAGCTGGTGGTGGAACAGATCAAATATGTGGTGCGGCTGGGGCGCCCCGAGGAGAGGGTTGAGAAACACTGCTCTAGATAACAGCCTTCAGAGAGGCAGCAGTACTCTAGATAACGACCCTCAGAGAGGCAGCAGTACTCTAGATAACGGCCCTCAGAGAGGCAGCAGTACTCTAGATAACGGCCCTCAGACTGCGCGCATGTTTGTGTGTCATCACGGCACTGTGACATCATCAGGCAGTGACGCTGTGTGCCGTGCTCATCCAAGTGTGTGTGTGTGTGTGTGTCTGTGTGTGTGTCTGTCTGTGTGTGTGCGTGTGTGTGTCTGTGCGTGTCTATGTGCGTGTGCGTGTGGGTGCGTCTGCAGGGCAAGAGGACCAACCTGCGTAAGCTGGGCTCTGAGAGGATCGAGCACAGCATGAGGGTGAAGTTCAACCCTCTGGCACTGCTGCTGGACTCGTCTCTGGAGGGGGAGTTCGACCTGGTCCAGAGGATCATCTACGAGGTACGTTTTGATTAGATTTGATTCGTTTATTTACAAGGGACAATGGACAGTCGTTGAGTCTCCCTGAATTAGCTGGGTAGCTAAATAACATCAGCAGTCCCCTGGGCAGGGACATCCAACAGAGGAATTACGGCCTCGGGTGTCATCAACAGAACTACAGGGCATAGAAATATCCCATAAAACAGAACTACAGGGCATAGAAATATCCCATAATATGTCGCCGATATGAGGACCAAAGCATTAGAACGTTTTACGTTTACATCTTTGACATTTAGCAGATGGCTTATTCCAAAGCGACTGACAATCGATACATTTGACTAAGCAAGTGAATCATGAATCCACCAGTCGTAGCAGGAAGAGTAATCTAGCTCAGGCCAGGGACCATTGACAGTCGTCGTGATAGAAGAAGAACGTTTTTTTTCTCTCTACTGTATTAAAAAAAAAAGGGGAAAAAAAGAAGAGTTTTACAATACAGCTGAGTGTACACATTACCCGTGTACACGAGAGACAGTTGTTTAGTCCTGTTTACACACTTATTCTCGAACTGCTTCTTGTTGTCTTTTTGAAGATGGTTTTCGGTTAAGCTCGATTATCTCCCTCCCTCCCTCTCTCTCTCTCCCTCCCTCTCTCTCCCTGCCTCCCTCCCTCTCTCCCTGCCTCCCTCTCTCTCTCTCTCTCCCTCCCTCCCTCTTTCCCTTCCTCCCTCTCTCTCTCCCCCCTTCTCTCCCTCCGTCCCTCCCTATCTCCCCGCCTCTCTCCCTCCCTCCCTCTCTCCCTCCGTCTCAGGTGGAAGACCCTAGCCAGCCCAACGATGAGGGCATCACTGCTCTCCACAACGCCGTCTGCGCCGGACACACAGAAATAGTCAAGTTCCTGGTGCAGTTTGGCGTCAACGTAAACGCAGCCGACAGCGATGGCTGGTGAGTCCACGCTACATTTAGACTTTAACACTAGAACAGCCATGGGTGGGGTCATTAACACTAGAACAGCCGTGGGTGGGGTCATTAACACTAGAACAGCCGTGGGTGGGGTCATTAACACTAGAACAGCCATGGGTGGGGTCGTTAACTCTAGAACAGCCATGGGTGGGGGTCATTTAACACTAGAACAGCCGTGGGTGGGGTCATTTAACACTAGAACAGCCATGGGTGGGGTCATTAACACTAGAACAGCCATGGGTGGGGTCATTAACACTAGAACAGCCATGGGTGGGGTCATTAACACTAGAACAGCCATGGGTGGGGTCATTAACACTAGAACAGCCATGGGTGGGGTCATTTGACCAAGTGAGTAATTTGTTTTAATATCTTTGCACTCGATCACATTTCAGGACCCTCCTTTCATGACTTAGATATGTGCGTTCTACCACCCAGCATCCTCTAGGTAGTGAGTGTTCTGGAATGCTTTTTAGCTATGGACCTTGTGACAGATAATAGTTAAATCTCTCTCTCTCTCTCCCTCCCCCCCTCTCTCTCCCTCCCTCTCCCCCCAGGACCCCCCTCCACTGCGCGGCCTCCTGTAACAACGTGCAGGTGTGTAAGTTCCTGGTGGAGTCGGGGGCGGCGGTGTTCGCCACCACCTACAGCGATCTGCAGACCGCCGCCGACAAGTGTGAGGAGATGGAGGAGGGCTACACACAGTGTTCCCAGTTCCTCTACGGTAATGACAGTGTGTGTGTGTGTGTGTGTGTGTGTGTGTGTGTGTCTCATCTATGAATGTGTGTGTGTGTCTCATCTATGAATGTGTGTGTGTGTGTGTGTGTGTGTGTCTGTCTCATCTATGAATGTGTGTGTGTGTGTGTGTGTCTGTCTCATCTATGAATGTGTGTGTGTGTGTGTGTGTGTCTCATCTATGAATGTGTGTGTGTGTGTGTGTGTGTGTCTGTCTCATCTATGAATGTGTGTGTGTGTGTGTGTGTGTGTGTGTGTGTGTCTGTCTCATCTATGAATGTGTGTGTGTGTGCCCTCTATTATTGTACTAACCCCCTTCCCCCCATCCTCCCCCCTGCCCCCCTCCTCCCCCAGGTGTGCAGGAGAAGATGGGCATCATGAACCGGGGTGTGGTCTACGGCCTGTGGGACTACGGGGGCGACAGCGGGGACGAGCTGTCCTTCCGCGAGGGCGACTGCATGACCGTGGTGCGCAGGGAGGACGAGGACGAGGTGGAGTGGTGGTGGGCGCGCACGGCCGACCAGGAGGGGTACATACCTCGCAACCTCTTGGGGGTAAGGCCTCTCAGTCCCCTCTGGGGGTAAGGCCTCTCAGTCTCCTCTGGGGGTAAGGCCTCTCAGTCCCCTCTGGGGGTAAGGCCTCTCTGTCCCCTCTGGGGGTAAGGCCTCTCAGTCCCCTCTGGGGGTAAGGGCTCTCAGTCCCCTCTGGGGGTAAGGCCTCTCAGTCCCCTCTGGGGGTTAGGCCTCTCAGTCCCCTCTGGGGGTAAGGCCTCTCTGTCCACTCTGGGGGTAAGGCCTCTCAGTCCCCTCTGGGGGTTAGGCCTCTCAGTCCCCTCTGGGGGTAAGGCCTCTCTGTCCACTCTGGGGGTAAGGCCTCTCAGTCCCCTCTGGGGGTAAGGCCTCTCAGTCCCCTCTGGGGGTAAGGCCTCTCAGTCCCCTCTGGGGGTAAGGCCTCTCAGTCCCCTCTGGGGGTAAGGCCTCTCTGTCCCCTCTGGGGGTAAGGCCTCTCAGTCCCCTCTGGGGGTAAGGCCTCTCAGTCCCCTCTGGGGGTAAGGCCTCTCAGTCCCCTCTGGGGGTAAGGCCTCTCAGTCCCCTCTGGGGGTAAGGCCTCTCTGTCCCCTCTGGGGGTAAGGCCTCTCTGTCCACTCTGGGGGTAAGGCCTCTCTGTCCACTCTGGGGGTAAGGCCTCTCTGTCCACTCTGGGGGTTAGGCCTCTCAGTCCCCTCTGGGGGTTAGGCCTCTCTGTCCACTCTGGGGGTAAGGCCTCTCAGTCTCCTCTGGGGGTAAGGCCTCTCAGTCTCCTCTGGGGGTAAGGCCTCTCAGTCTCCTCTGGGGGTAAGGCCTCTCAGTCCCCTCTGGGGGTTAGGCCTCTCAGTCCCCTCTGGGGGTAAGGCCTCTCAGTCAACCTCTGGGGGTAAGGCCTCTCAGTCCCCTCTGGGGGTAAGGCCTCTCTGTCCACTCTGGGGGTAAGGGCTCTCAGTCCCCTCTGGGGGTTAGGCCTCTCAGTCAACCTCTGGGGAGGCTGTGGTTGATTTCCTGGACTTACCTTTTTGACTTTTCTTTCGAAAAATGTGAATACGTTTCAGCGTTGTTGAAAATCAACGACACGTCGCTAGTCAACTAACACAGCTTGTTTTGTGAGCCTGCTAGCAATGTAAAGTCGTGTTGTAGTTAACTAGGTAGCAGTGGGGATTACTCACCCGATCCATTGCCTTGCAGTATTTTGGGCTTGACTAGCGAGTTTGAAACGTAGTTCCGTGTCTCAAAAGAATAGTCCCAATATTTTAATTGGTTGCCGATATGAGGACCAAAGCATTAGAACGTGTCACATATTGTTTAGTATTGTATTTATTGTGAACACTTGTATGTGACATTTGACCGTAGGGGTAGTGGTGGTCTAGTTGGGGTACTAGTAGGCGACCTGCCATGAGGGGTCATTTGACCCCTGTGAGTAAAAAAGAATGTTATATCTTTGCATTCGATCAAATTTCAGGACCCTCCTGTCATGACCTTTCCTAGATATGTGCGTTCTTCCACCCAGTATCCTTACATTTTCAAAATCATATCAGGATAAGCTAGTATAAACAGGGGTGCACATAACTTTTTGGGGCCAGTGCTCAGAGGAGCACCTAGGGATGCTGCTTGGTGCTCCCCGAGCTCGCGAGTCACGACCCGTCCCACAGGATGGATAAAAAAGGGCTACATGGATAACTTATATTAGCAAAACGACATTTATTCATAAATAAAGATGAACGATCAAATGATTGTGTGCAAAACAAAAGAAACAAATGCAAAATCAAATGACTGCTCTTTAAGCATGAAAGTCTGTCAGACTCCTTTAAACACAATGAAATCAACTGACATCTCTTTAAGCACTAACTGAATGTCTGTTCTTTAAACACAATGAAATCAACTGACATCTCTTTAAGCACTGCTCTGTTCTGTAAACACTGAAATCAACTTTTCAACAAAAAGTTACAGCCTAAGCATTTACTTATGCTACAAGCTTAATCATCATCATCACTGCTCTCTTGACTGCTGTTAATACTGTCCTCAATTTCAACCATGGTAGAGGATGTTGTAATGTAAGCTATCACTTTAAATAGCTCATTATTTTAATTGTGCAACAAAGTCTTATTTTTTTCTTCTAATAGAATTCCCAACCATATTCCCTGGGTCAGGGGTCTAGGTGCGATAATGAAGCTGTAAAACAAACGTCTGAACGTTTGAAAGCTTCAGAGAAAAGAAACGTGAAGTCCCTTGGTGTTGTTTTTCCTTTTAGCACGTGTCGGCGTGATAACCGTGATAACCGTGATAACCGTGCGATACGCGGAATGAAAGTACGAGTTACGATACTTTCCGAATGTTTTCGTGAGGGGAGTCGCCGTGGTCGTCGTCGGTCGACTGTTGTGATTACTCGTCGGGCCTTCGGCTGAGGGGACGGCAAATAGTTACTTAGTGGGGCTTGCAGTGATGCAGCAGTCAGCAGTTGGATTTTGAGGAAGTAAATTCCTCTCCCAGCGCTTCCAGCTGTTGGTGCGCAAGAGCGTGTTCATGCCGCTGATCTGCCGCGCAGCATGCATTTTGGCGACGCATGCGCACTGGCGCACCAGTTATGTGCACCCCTGAGTATAAAGCTATTTTGCAGTTTTTCTGTGTAGGAAGCAGGCTAATTTACAAGCGGCCAACTAGTGGTCGCTCTGTGTAAATAGCAGCTTTGCATTGTAAAGACTCTGCTCTTTTAGTAGGCAAAGAAGGCCCGTCTGTTCTAGTGTTAATCTAACTCTCTGTTTGTCTGTTTCTCTGACAGCTTTACCCACGTATAAAACCCAGACAACGAAGCCTGGCTTAGGGCCTGGAGGTCCTGACACCTGCCTCTCTGGAGGAACAGACGCCCTGTCACAGTCCACACACACACACACACACACACACACACACACGCACGCGCACACACACAGGCTTTAACTGGACGGCACACAGGGAGAGGCCCCACAATCACATGAAGAAACGTAACGTTGAGAGACCAAAACCGTATGAAGGATTTTGATGAACTTTGAACTATGAACCCTACACTGCAGACAGCCTGTGAACACTGACTCTCTGGCTGGCTGGCTGAGGCACTTTTCTATCAGAGGAAACTATTTCCACACTTATTTTTCCAGACCACTTGTGTGTGAGAAGACACTAATGGCATTACGGATCTCTTAGTCGTTTTTGTTGTTGTTGTTGTGTCGTTTTTGGTTTTTGATCAGATTTAAGCGTCTATCGAACATGAGATATTAATGTTGTGGTGGGGGGGGGATCGGATACAAACAGTATTTTCTATGTAGAGAATTATTCGTACACTTTTAAATAGTCTTGAAAATGTGTTTTTTTCCCGCCTGGGTTACTGTCAGTTTTAATAACCCTGTTAAAAAAAAGCTGGAGCTGAGCAGCGCGCGAGATGATGGACTGAATGAGTGAGAGTAATGGTGATCTGATGAACCTGGTTGTTACAGTGTACTGTTGAGGCAGTCTTTTTTTCGGTTTCCTGTATGTATTTCGTTACCATGACAATCCCTGGGGAGCCGCGGTACTTTGGTTAAAAAAATACAGTACAGTACAATACCATGAATGAATTTTTTTAATTAAAACGTTTTTGTAAAAAAAAAATAGAACTGTTTTTTTTGCCTGTGATTTGGCGACCCACTTGCAGTACCCTCGCAACCCACCAGCGCATAGGTTGGGAATCGCTGCTCTACGGTGTTCTCCAGAGCTCTAACTGCAAGGCACAGTGGTTCAAATGTGTTTAATCTGGATCAGAATGATGATTCTTTTTTTTGCTATCCAGGATCAGATCTTATCTGGCTGATTTCGAGTCGTACAGGGGGGAAATCAGCCAGCTCGGATCTGATCCTAGATAGCAAAAAAAGAATCAGGGATCATTCTGATCCAGATTAAACGTTTTGAACGACTGGACCCAGAGCATAGAAGCACCTAGACACGGGATGCATGATGATATTCGGGAACTCCAATGTCTCTCTTAGTTTGTTTGCAGGAGTGTTTTTCCTGACCTGACCTGACCACTGTGTCAGCGAATCAAACGATTCGATTGTCTCGTGTTTCAGTTTGGTCAACGGTATGATGACGTTGAATGAGCTATTGCCCCATGTTGATTCTGTTGTCTATGATGCCAGCGTAGCCAGTTTATTTACACTGGCCTTATGGTTGAGATACTGTAAAAGGGTCACTTCACACAACATTATGCGTTGTTGTCACAGCAACCAGTTGAGTGGAATGCTACAGCCAGGGTATTGTCATAACTATCGTTGTGAAGGCTGGCTTAGGAAACCGGTTACGTTTGTTCATCATCCGTGGATAGAACATGGAATATAAACAATATATTTAGAACATTTCAGCCATTCAGGAAGGGACAGGAAAGTACAATGAGTGTAACGGCAGAAACCGTGTACACATGCTGATAAACCTCTGTTATGAGAAAGAGACGACCAGGATACTAGTGTGTGACAACCGATACTTTGACTATGTCTTTATGTCAAATCCTGTCTCTCTCAAACAGCTCATTTGAGACTCATGTAATCAGCTCAATTTTAGCGCGAGTGTTAGGATGTCTGCGTCACCCCCACCATTGCCACTCTTCTATTCGCTGCAGATGTATTTATTTTTGTTCTTTTTTGGTTCTTTTCTTTATCTTTTATTATCTTAAATCCCCCCCCCCCCCCCCCCCCCCAATTGTCAAAATTATAACCTCACATGTAGAATTTTGCAAAATGTACAATAAAATACTTTCTATACTGATGTCTGTCTTGTGAACTGCTGGCTATTTCAATGTTTTGAATACTGGAGTTAATTATTGTTTTGAAGTTGGCTAGGAGTGACTTCTAACTGCTTGCATTTTTTTCTTTACTCGACATTGTGTGTGTGTGTGTGTGTGTGTGTGTGTGTGTGTGTGTGTGTGTGTGTGTGTGTGTGTGTGTGTGTGTGCGCCTGGGGGATGAACGTGCGTGTTCAAGACTCTTTCTACACGTTGGAGTCAGAGTGAAGAAACCAGTGAAGAAATCACACAACAAATATTTAAACTTTTACCCTCCCCATAACTTCAAAGCACACAATGACATAGAGCAGTGTTTCTCAACCCTCTCCTCGGGGACCACCAGCCGTTCCACATATTTGATCTGTTCCACCACCAGCACACCTGATTCAACTAATCAAGTACAAATTACTTTTTAATTAATCTACGAACGTGGCCACTGTCTTGCGTTGATATGGCGCGCCCTCTACAGGCTGGAGAGAGAACAGCAGTCTGCAGCACCAGCCAGACCAACAGCAGGATGACAGCACTCTTGATCATGAACACATCAACGAGGAGGAACTGGAGGGAGCTGACAAAGCCGCCTCCTCCCAGCATGCAAGGCAAGTTTATTTTATTAAAACAGGGGCAATTCGAAGTTTTTACATATAGCATAAAAAAAAAGAAGGATGGTAAGAAAAAAGATATAACTGTAGTTACTGCAACTGTATTCAAGCGCAGCTCTTCCCAATATGGCGTGTGAGATCGCAGTGTAAAATGACACGTTTCATCCTGTTCACAGAAACACACATGAACATGCTATGTAGATGACGTTTATATGAGCCAATCATTATGTGTTGTGTGATCATGTTCAGTGGAGCCCCTAGACTTTTGGGGGGCCTAAGCAAACAACATTATGGAGGCCCCTGGTAAGGGTCTTAGGCGGGTGACGATGTGGACATTTTAAAATGTATTTATTTCCCTGACACTAAAATATAATACGGTTTTACGAAGTTCGCGCATATGCGCGCGCTCGTGTGTGTGTAAGTAAAAAAAACAGTCTGAAAGACTAGCGTCTCTTTTACAAAGGAGCCCTGGCCAAGACAGCCACAATACAACAAGTACATTTGACATAATAAAAGCACATAAAAACATGCAAAGCACATTACATAAAAACAGTAAAAACAGTACATGACCACAGGTACAGTAGCACACCTAGTACACATTGCGACATACTGGACCACAAGTAGCATACAAATTACATGCAACATGGAGCATGTAAATGATGCATGTAAATGCATGTAAATGATGGATCTTATCATGAATCATTTTTAAAGGCTTTAATATAGGCTACATGATGTATTAACTATTTATATTTTGTACCCAGATGTCAAATAAATACGTAACAAATGAATAGTTAACTTTTTTTTAAAAACTGCCCCGCTGAACCAATGAGAAGGACGGGGGGGAATTTCTGGTCTTCGCTACTTTAATCCGATAAAATAAGAAAACCGTAGTGCTTTTTAGATATTAGGAGCCCAAATCCGATGGCCAGTTAGGCAAACTATTATATAGTGTCGTTGCCGATCAATGATCGACGTCGTTATATAGAGAAAATAATGAAATAGGGGTTGATTCATCAGAGCAGTCATACGTCATCTCCCTGTCATCAGGGATTTGTAGTTCTTCAGTTGATTTGCCGTGTAAATCCCCAGACTGCCCAAATCCGATTGCCAGTCAGGCAAACAATTATATAGTGTCGTTGCCGATCAATGATCGACGTCGTTATATGGAGAACATTTATGAAATAGGCAATGAATGTGTGTCCTTTCAGTCTGCCTCCATGAACCACCCGACCCAAAGGCCTGAGGTGTTGTAGGAGGTATGAATATGATTTAGGGGGTATTTAGTATAACAGGCTAATGGGTTTATTGTGAGTTTACTTTGATTGTTTGTTTATTGCCTAGATCACCGTATTGAGAAGTCATATGGTTATGGGGGGTGATATTGCAAGGTAATTTAAGCACCTGCGCACCTTGCATGGTGGTAGTGGAGAGAGAGGGGAGCGATGTATTTTTGTTGACCGCATTATACGCATATTCTATACGCATTGTTTGTTATTTTTCTGGTTTTGATCGCTTATGGATTATTGTTGTACGTCGCCAAGTTTGACTGTTCTATTCAATAAATGTCCAATGTGACAATTGCCCTCCTCCACCGGCCCTAGTTTTGGATCTAGCTTGCTGTTCATTATTTTCATGATAAAACGTCATAACATCTTCATATACACCATACAGTAGACACTGAACAGTAGACATAAGACATGTTCATAAATGTTTATCTTATATGTGTATATGTTTGTGAATATGTGAATATGTTTTCTGTTTTTTTGCACCTTCGGAAGAGCCACTACAATTTCATTGTATAGGCAACTGTACAACGACAATAAAGTCTATTCTATTCTATTCTATACAGGATAAATACTGATTAACAGTAGGCTACTTTGGCAAATGCCCATTGAACAGATGTATTTATTATCCCATCTTAAGAAAACTAATGTAACACTCCCATCTGGAAGAAAAAAAAATGTGGAAAAAAAAATGTGAAAAAAAAAATTTTGGGGAAAAAAAATTGGAGGCCCTTTTTGTTTGGTGGCCCCAAGCAATTGCCTTGGTTGCCTCTATGGACGGGGCGCCTCTGATCATGTTTCAATAAATAGATAAATGAAATAAATCCTGTGTGCTTAATCTGAAATTCATTCTTGACTCCTGCCTTTCCTTCCAATCCCACATCAAGCCAGTCAGCTGAAACCCTGGTCCATGCTTTAGTCACCTCCCGCCTGGACTACTGCAATGGTGTCCTGTTCGGGGTACCCAACAAAACCCTGGACACGCCATGTCCAACCACTATGTCCAAAACTCTGCTGCCAGGGTTCTCACACACACCAAGCCGTGGCAGCACATCACCCTCACCCTCATCCACCTCCACTGGCCTCCGGTCAAGTCCCGCATCTCCTCCAAAATCCTCCTCCTCACCTACAAGTCCCTCCATGCCCGCGCCCCCCAGTACTTATCCGCCCACATGCTCCTCCTCCCCCGCTTAACTCTTTCATAAACCAGCGTGACCACAGCTTACGGCCCACCAGAAGCACCTCTCGTGGCGACCTTATAGTTCCATTCAGGAAAAGCACCTTCAGTAAGCAATCCTTCTCAGTGATAGCAATAGAAAACTGGAACTCACTACCCAACCAACTCAAAGACATACATACTTACTCCACCTTCACAACACACATGAAAGCCTGGCTGACACAGAACTATACTTGTCCTCATTAATCCCTCTCTGTGCTGCCTCTCCATAATGCCTTTTTTGTATGTTTTGTTTTGTTTAATGTATTGCTGTTTGTAAGTGCTTAATGTTGTGTGGCCTGTAATTGTCCTTTGGCTTCTATGTGCTTGAAATGTCGCTGCCCCCATAATGAATGAATGAATGAATGAATGAATGAATGAATGAATAGTCTTTATTGTCATTGCTATAGTACAGGTACCAAACAACGACATTTAGGAGGGGTGGCTCCCCTGGTGCTAGGAAAGAAAAAAAAAGAAAAAAAAAGGAAAGGAGCTGGTTTACATAAATAAAGGCTATGTACACTATCCACTATACTATACTGTACAGATAGACGATTAAGTGTGTATGTGGTGTTTGTTGTAGCCGCTTGCAATCACCTCAGCTTGCTTACGTGTGTTTTTTGTCAAGTGTGATATTGGGGTACCTTGTCTCAGCCACGTGTTCTTAGAATATTGAAATGTTTTATTTTAACTAATGACGTTACTTTTCAGGATGCCATGTTGCAACTGGCCGGGGACTTCAGCTGAAAATTAGCCGACTAGGCTAACGCTGCCTTTTTTACTGTATTTTATATGGTTCATGTATTTGGATTGTTTATATAATAAACGAATAAACTAAACTAAACTAAACTAAACTCCCCGGAACCTGCGTACTTCTGACTCGGGTCTTGGAATTGAAACAACAACAAAGCTGGCTCCCTGCTGGGATCGGGCTGGAGAAATGTAACCACTCTCCATTTCATCCACAGAGCTATGGGTGCAAGGACTCACTCATTATCCATGAGAAAAAATAAACAGTTATAGCTTTAACCATGTTTTGAAGCTATATTGCAACAACTGCGTTGTTTACAAACAATGGCGTGAAACAAGTTTATATGTTGGGTTCTGAAGACAGTTGGACTAAGCTCATAAGCTATTTCTAAGTTATATTCTTCAAGAATCAATGGCTATATACAATTAATCTAAAAAATAACCAATGCCAGATTGCCCCTTTAACCTTAGAGTAACCCCAACCCTACTAGTTGCTAACCCAACAGTAGCCCTAACCCTATAGTCAGGGGTGCACATAACTGGTGCGCAAGTGCGCATGCGTCGCCAAAATGCATGCTGCGCGGCAAATCAGCCGCATGAAGGCGCTCTTGCGCACCAACAGCTCTTTTTTTTTTTTTTTTTTGTGGAAAAGTTGATTTCAGTGTTTACAGAACAGAGCAGTGCTTAAAGAGATGTCCGTTTATATCAGTGTGTTTAAAGAACAGACATTCAGTTAGTGCTTAAAGAGATGTCAGTTTATTTCAGTGTGTTTAAAGAACAGACATTCAGTTAGTGCTTAAAGAGATGTCAGTTGATTTCATTGTGTTTAAAGGAGTCGGACAGACTTTCATTCTTAAAGAGCAGTCATTTGATTTTGCATTTGTTTCTTTTGTTTTGCACACAATAATTTGGTCGTTCATCTTTATTTATGAATAAATGTCGTTTTGCTAATAATATATCCATGTATCCCTTTTTTATCCATCCTGTGGGACGGGTCGTGACTCGCGAGCTCGGGGAGCACCAAGCAGCATCCCTAGGTGCTCCTCTGAGCACTAGCCCCAAAAAGTTATGTGCACCCCTGCCTATAGTACCTAACCCTAGTAGGACAATGAGTGAGAGATCAAGCCTATCAGCACTACACATTGTGAAAGAACCAGAACACTCGGTGGTGGACAAGTTGTTTATTGTGGGAGAGACATTTACATTCTGTGAAAAGACGTAAATGTCAAAATAAAGACACTGTACATGCTACTGTAGGTGCTACTAGCTTTAGTACTTTGTGTAGTTTCACTCAGTCGCTGCTTAGCCCCGCTAACGTGTAACGTGTGACACTGGCATGTGGCCATGATCACCCGTGGAATGTCACTAGCATGTATAAATGTGATGAATGAAACCAGGGGGCTTAGGGGTTTTAGTACACTCTTAGTTGGAGTGTTGTAACCGGGGGTTACGGGGGTATGTAATTGGGGGTTATTGGGGTATGTAATTGGGGGTTATTGGGGGTTATTGGGGTATGTTATTGGGGGTTATTGGGGTACGTAACCAGGGGTTATAGGGGTATGTAACCGGGGGTTACGTGGCTAGTTCTCCTTACTCCTCAGAGGACATGAACTCCTCAGGTTTCTTGGACTCCTCAGACTCCTTGATCGCCTTCTTCAGAATCCATCCATTTCCCATCGAGGAAACGTTGGAGTGCGAGACGTTGAAGGTGTGGTCCAGGACCCTTGATCGCGTGCTCCACAACCCGTCTGATGGAGGAACTGGAGGAGTCTGAGACGTCGAAGGAGTGGTCCAGGACCATGTGCTGCAGGAACTTCAGGCCCTTCTCCTTGTCTTTGGCCGACTTCATGGCTCTCATAAAATAACCCTGAATGTAGCCTGACAGGCAGGCAGACAGACAGACAGACAGGCAGGCAGGCAGGCAGGCAGGCAGGCAGACAGGGAGACAGACAGACAGACAGACAGGGAGACAGACAGGCAGACAGACAGACAGGCAGACAGACAGGCAGACAGACAGTGAGGCAGGCAGGCAGGCAGACGACACACCTGTTACTCTAACACGCTATACCTGTCAGACATACTGCACACCTGTAACATGCCACTGTACACCTGTCAGAGATACAATCTATTCTACAAGAGAGAGACCTGAACCCTGTACAGTGCAACAGGTATTGCCAATACCCCTGTTACAGATTCCTTTTTTTTTTACATAATAAAATAATAATAGGATTATTAATTGGTGCAATTGTGCACTTCAAGCCTTTCACCTCCAGGGGGAGACAACAGATCATCATCGTGTCATTGTGTCACCATAGTTTTGTGTCACAAAGTAATTAAAGTAGGGCCCCATCCAGAAACCACTCCTAGGCCCCTAACCCCCTACATACTACCCCTAACCCCTAACCCCCTACACACCACGCCTAACCCCCTATACACTACCCCTAGGCCCTAGCCCATAACCCCCTACACACTACCCCTGTCCCTTAGCCCCTACACACTACCCCTAGGCCCTAACCCCCTACACACTACCCCTAGGCCCTAGCCCCTAACCCCCTACACACTACCCCTAGCCCCTAACCCCCTACACACTACCCCTAGGCCCTAGCCCCTAACCCCCTACACACTACCCCTAGCCCCTAACCCCCTACACACTACCCCTAGCCCCTAACCCCCTACACACTACCCCTAGCCCCTAACCCCCTACACATTACCCCTAGCCCATGTAAGGGCCGGCGTGAGCTTCTTACCTGTTGAGCGGAACAACCAGCGGAAGATGGAGAGGATGTGGTTCTCCTCCGCGCTGAGGTCGGCGATGCCCGGGGCGCCGTCCCCCTCCTGGAGCACCCTGCTGGGCAGGGGAGACAGGAACAGGAGAGAGCGCGCCATGTCGGACCGGAAGTGTGTTGCTCCTACCATTTCGGCAAACTCCTGCCAATCCGATATGAAATTTTTCTCAGGGCGAGAGTATAGCGTCCACCTACGACACACACACGCAAGAGGAAGAAGGGTTAGGGTTAACACACACACACACACACACACACACATATACACACACACTATTATTACTAGGGTTAGGGTACTAGGGTTAGGGTATATTACTAGGGTATACTGAGGGTACTGATATATGTATGAGGGTATATATGAGGGTATATATGAGGGTATATATGAGGATATGAGGGTATATATGAGGGTATGTATGAGGGTATATATGAGGGTACATATGAGGGTGTACATGATGGTGAATACAGGCTTGGTAGATACCTGGAAGAAGGCCTCCCACTTGGCCAAGGGCTCTGGCTGTGTGGCTGAGCAGTCTGAATAGGAGGTGCAAGGGTTAGGGTATATTACTAGGGTATATTACTAGGGTTAGGGTATATTTCTAGGGTATATTACTAGGGTTAGGGTATATTACTAGGGTACATTACTAGGGTTAGGGTATATGACTAGGGTTAGGGTATATTACTAGGGTATATTACTAGGGTATATTACTAGGGTTATGGTATATTACTAGGGTATATTACTAGGGTTAGGGTATATTACTAGGGTTAGGGTATATTACATTACTATAGTATTATTCTTACCTCTCCCTGTTGCATTTTCTGGCCTGCTCCAGAGACGCCGCCTTGGCCTCCCACAATAGGCCCAGGATCTGGTCTCTCTTCTCAAAGTCTGTGATGGGAGACCCACTCACGTTTCTGAGGCCCTGAGGGACAACAGCATAACACCACCATGAAACACACAACCTTGTTGTCTCCACATTAACAGACGGTCAATACTGTCAAAAGACCTTACTGTATACGTACTACTGGCCAATCAGATTTAGATTTTGTGATGTTGGGCTGATTCTTTGACATGCCGCAAACTTCTAGCTGCTGCAAACTTCTGAACGAATTGTGCTGCTAGCTCGTTTTACTTCAATTAGCTAACTGGCCCTCCGATCACGGCGCACGAAAACTACTTATGTAATGCGTATTACTTGAATTGAAGTAAAACTAAAATAGCAGCACAATGGCTGAAGGAGGAGAAGAAATTGATTTGGTGGTGGATTTACTGATGGTCTGTATGAGGGTATATATGAGGGTATATATGAGGGTATATATGAGGGGCTGTATGAGGGTATATATGAGGGGCTGTATGAGGGTATATATGAGGGTATATATGAGGGTGTATATGAGGGTATATATGAGGGTATATATGAGGGTATATATGAGGGTATATATGAGGGTATATATGAGGGGCTGTATGAGGGTATATATGAGGGGCTGTATGAGGGTATATATGAGGGTATATATGAGGGTATATATGAGGGTATATATGAGGGTATATATGAGGGTATATATGAGGGTATGTATGAGGGTATATATGAGGGTACATATGAGGGTATATATGAGGGTATATATGAGGGGCTGTATGAGGGTATATATGAGGGGCTGTATGAGGGTATATATGAGGGTATATATGAGGGTATATATGAGGGTATATATGAGGGTATATATGAGGATATATATGAGGGTATGTATGAGGGTATATATGAGGGTACATATGAGGGTATATATGAGGGTACATATGAGGGTATATATGAGGGTATGTATGAGGGTATATATGAGGGTATATATGAGGGTATATATGAGGGTACATATGAGGGTGTATATGAGGGTATATATGAGGGTATGTATGAGGGTATATATGAGGGTATATATGAGGGTACATATGAGGGTGTACATGATGGTGAATACAGGCTTGGTAGATACCTGGAAGAAGGCCTCCCACTTGGCCAAGGGCTCCGGCTGTGTGGCTGAGCAGTCTGAATAGGAGGTGCAGTAGTCTGCCCAGTAATCTTCGCTGGGCGTCTGCAGCTGGACCTGAAGGAGACTGTCTCCGATTACACCTTCCTGAACCGCAGCCAGGAACGGGATTACAGACAGCTGGTAGTTGTTACCTGTAGAGATACAGAGAGAGAGAGAGAGAGAGAGAGAGAGAGAGAGAGAGAGAGAGAGAGAGAGAGAGAGAGAGAGAGAGAGAGAGAGAGAGAGAGAGAGAGAGAGAGAGAGAGAGAGAGAGAGAGAGAGAGAGAGAGAGAGAGAGAGAGAGAGAGAGAGAGAGAGAGAGAGAGAGAGAGAGAGAGAGAGAGACAGAGAGAGAGAGATACAGAGAGAGAGAGAGAGGGAGAGATACAGAGAGAGAGAGAGAGAGAGAGAGAGAGAGAGAGAGAGAGACAGAGGGAGAGAGAGAGAGAGAGAGACAGAGAGACAGAGAGAGAGAGAGAGAGACAGAGATACAGAGAGAGAGAGAGAGATACAGAGAGAGAGAGAGAGAGAGAGAGAGAGACAGAGAGAGAGAGGGAGAGATACAGAGAGAGAGAGAGAGAGAGAGAGAGAGAGAGAACAACTAGATATTAGCAGTATAATCGTATGGATAACACCCTACGACAGTGCCCTGCGTATGTAATGGGACAGTTATAGTTATGTTTTTCTTTAACTAGTATGTCTTGTGTAACTAGCGTATCTAATATTAATAATAATTCATTATCATTTATAAAGCGCTTTTCAGGGACTCAAAGACGCTGACAGTATGGGTACACAAAAACAACAAGCAACAGAAGACATGAGTACGTAGAAAACACGAGTACAATACACAGTATTAACCAACCAACCAAGGTACCGGAAACAATGAACACAGCATTGTCCAGGGGAGGGGGAAAAGGGGGGTGGCAGGGTTAGGGGAGATGGTTAAGGGTAGGGAAGGTTGTATGCTTGGGAGAACAGGTAGGTTTTGTATGAATATACACTACAGTACTCACAGGCCCAATAGCTCAGACCAGAGATGCACATTTTGTCTCCAGTCGCATGTCCACATATGGAGACACCGATGGGGTCAAGCAGACGCCCTATAGGAACACACGATCACATCACTACCTGTACACACACCCTATAGGAACATACTATAGATCATCACTGACTGTGCAGACACCCTCTCGCATTACACACACACCCTCGATTTAAACACACACACACACACACACACACACACATGCATGCAGGCACACACACAGCCTTGATTTACAGATACATCCACATGATTTGTACGCATCACAGTCACATGGACATGGTCTGGTGTGCGTCAGAGAGAGCATATTTGCACCTTTGCACTACTGACGTTTACATTACTACCTTTGTACTACTGTATATTGCACATTGCACATGTCTCCTGGTATACAGTAGCTAATGTAATGTAATGTAATGTTACATTGTAATGTAATGTCATGTAATGTAATGTTACATTACATTGTAATGTAATGTAATGTTATGTAATATGCCCCGGGAGCTTGGACCGTGTACTACCACGAGACAACTGTGTTAGCCCGCTGAGGTAGAGCCAGCGCCTCCTACTGCTGTGCCGTACACACACACACAGACACACACACACACACACACACACACACACACACACACAGCGTGCCTTCCGCTCCTACTGTGCCGTACCTGACCTGAGCATCCAGCCCAGCTGCATGGGCAGCTCCCACAGAGGGCTATCCGTAGCGTTGGCGCCCATGCAGGACATGTACCGCCCCGTGGCGTTGAGCAGCAGCCGGTACAGACCCATCCTCTGGCGGTAGTCCCAGGGGTCCACGGTCACCACGGTCACCACGCTGTCCACCTGCGGCAGGTCGGCCAGCCGGCCGGACGCCTGCTCCCACAGGATGGGCAGGCCGTTCTCAAGGACCACCGCGGCCTGGACCCCCAGGGCTGCCAGGCCCAGGACACACACACTCACACCCACACTCACACTCACGGACCAGACACCACGCATGGCTGCGATAGTAGTGAACTGACTTCAACAGCTTTACACGGGGGGGGGGGGGGCTGTGTGTGGGGCTGTGTGACGCACGCTTTTGTACGGAGGCTGGTGGCCTGTTCACGTTGACCTTCACGCAGACCATGTGAGAGAAAGAAGGAGGGAGGAAGGGAGGGATAGAGAGAGAGAGAGAGGGAGGGGATAGAGTGACAGACAGAGAGAGAGAGAGAGAGAGAGAGAGAGAGAGAGAGAGAGAGGGAGGGATAGAGAGAGAGACGGAGAGAGGGAGGGATAGAGAGAGAGAGAGACAGAGAGAGAGAGAGGGAGGGATAGAGAGAGAGAGGGGGAGGGATAGAGAGAGAGAGAGAGGGATAGAGAGCGGGATAGAGAGAGAGAGAGAGAGGGATAGAGAGAGAGGGAGGGATAGAGACAGAGAGAGAGGGATAGAGAGTGGGATAGAGAGAGAGACAGAGAGAGAGAGGGAGGGATAGAGAGAGAGACAGACAGAGAGAGAGTGGAGGGATAGAGAGAGAGAGAGGGATAGAGAGAGAGAGGGGGAGGGATAGAGAGAGAGACAGAGAGAGAGAGGGAGGGATAGAGAGAGAGACAAAGAGAGAGAGAGAGAGACAGAGAGAGAGAGAGAGAGAGAGAGAGGGAGGGATAGAGAAAGAGACAAAGAGAGAGAGACAGCGATTCAGATAACATTGATTGCCATTTATGTTGAAACACATAGTAGGAACTTGTGGCATTGGAGTGTGCGTGCTAGTTCTATTTTTTCACAGATATACAAGACAAGACAAGTGCAAACAGAGCATTGACTGTACTCTAGAAGTGACATGTCTGGGGCAGTGTATTGACTGGTACTGTATGTTGACTAGTCAAGTGGCTTGTCTGGGGAAAACTATCAACATTTCACTGTTGAGAGGTAGCTTGTTTTTACCATGTGAGAGAAAGAGAGAGGAAGGGAGGGAGGGATAGAGAGAGAGAGCGAGACAGAGAGAGAGAGGGATAGAGAGCGGGATAGAGAGAGAGGGAGGGATAGAGAGACAGAGAGAGAGAGGGATAGAGAGAGAGAGACAGACAGAGAGAGCGGAGGGATAGAGACAGAGAGAGAGAGAGGGAGGGATAGAGAGAGAGACAGACAGAGAGAGAGACAGCGATTCAGATTCGACATTTCACCGTTGAGAGGTAGCTTGTTTTCATTGTGCCTTTTGTTTGTTTTTGAGTGAGTATGTTGGTCCAGATCCCAGAGCCTGTGAGGTGAGGTAGGACCATGTTGGCCATGACCTCTCAACACCAACACCCAGGGTTCACTTGAGTTCATTCGGACTTGGGAGGTGAACTATTCTTTTTCATGTAACACATATATAGTCATAGTCAATTTATTGAAACACGCACCAAACTACACCGGTTTAGGGCGCCCTGGGCGCGGACTCTAAAACAGAGAGAAAACATGATGGAATAATGGTAAACAAAACACAGACGGGTAAGGACAACAAGATAAACGAAATAAACACGGAGGACGTCCAACATTCATAACCAACCGCACACATTTAAAGACAGACATTCATACTATTATACAACACATCACATTGGCTCAGCCAACCCAAACATACTCTGGGCTATGCCCCCCAACATTTCCCAGTTGACAGAACGAATAAACCCCCTCATGACTTCTTCACAGTGATGCAAAGTTTCCCAAAGTACGTAACTGTGTGTGTGTGTGTGTGTGTGTGTGTGTGTGTGTGTGTGTGTGTGTGTGTGTGTGTGTGTGTGTGCGTGTGTGTGTGTGTGTGTGTGTGTGTGTGTGTGTGTGTGTGTGTGTGTGTGTATGTCTGTGTCTGTCTGTCATCCTTCCAAGTGGGCTCCCAGGTATGGTTGCTGTGTTGCTCGGGACAAACAGTGACGCAGCAGTTTCAGGGGGTGTGAACCCCAGGGTTGTTTGATGTGAGGAGGTAAAGGCCACTCTAGTACAAAGTCCTTTAATGTCACATACTTGAGAGCAGAGAGACGCTTGATTCACACGGGCCACCAGATCTTATCCACCTCATTTTTCTGGTTTTTTGCTCGAAATGACATGCCCACAGTGAATATAGAATATCTCCACAATCACAAGGGCCTTCATAATGATATTGTTATCAAATGAAAGCTAACACCTGTGGGGTGGCTGTAGAAGTGTCAGAATCAAAATCTATGTTACTGTGTCAGAGCAAATAGAGCTAGAACATTATAAAACATCTCAAATTCAGTCTCCGCCTAAAAAAACAACAGCTTTTACAGTGAATATCACCTTGGAAACCTGATAACGAAGCCCAAATCATCTAGGAATCAGTACTCCAGGGTCTTATTAGTACTTGTGCCAAAGTCGATGCTAGTAATGTGAGCAAATGCAACTTTGTACCTGTTTTAGTACAGGTATGTTTAGGCGGACACCTATATGTTTAGGCCATTGGAGATATTTTGGCACCATCTTTGACCTTTGACCTTTCTCATGTATCAGATTTCTTTTTTGGGGGGGGATTTTTTTGGGTTGGCCGACCAATGGTATGGAAATTCGGCGTTGAAACCGGACATGACACATTCTCCAGTTGGAGAAAACTGGATGTGACTTAGGCCGTGTTTACCGTCTCGGGGAAAAAATGGTGGCATCGTATAGCATGCAAAGTTGTGAAAAAAATGTGATATCGATGAAGAGAATTGATCGAAGTAAACTCTTTATATCACTTCGGATGCCCATGGGGGTCCGTTGGCTCCTATGAGGTTAATGTTATACACCATACACAATAAATATACTTCCTGAATACAAGAACACACCCTGACTAAATGGTACAATATGAATAGTACCAACATTTGAAATAGTAGTAGATTGTAGGTAGTAGGGAGTGCAAAATACTTTTATGTGCAAAAACATAACGTATGTTTGTTGTGCAAACAGTGTAATGCAGGGAACGTAATGAAACATGTCAAACACACGTGACGTACATACAACCACAGTATCCAACACAACAGCACTGGAGGAGGAGGCATCAGTCTACTTTATCATCGCACAATTATTACAGATTATTATTTTAGGCAACAAACACCTTTGAAAAAAAGCAGTGCAGAAAAGCCCTATCAGCAACTATTGAATTCCTTTTTCTTTTTTTTCTGAGTGGGGCAGTCCCACTCATATTTTCATTTTTATTGTGACAGAGACAGTAGAGATTTGACAGGAAGGACGGGTGAGAGAGAGAGAAGGGATGACATGCAGGATATGTCCGCGGCTGGAATCGAACCGGGAACCCTGCGGTTACGTGGTCAGCGCATAGTCCGCTACGCCACCTAAGCGCCCCACTTTGCTCGGCTGCCCTCGGACAGGCGGTTCAGGACCATGTTCGCAAGGACAAACAGACTGAAGCTCAGCTTCTACCCCAGGGCCATTCAGGCCCTGAACACAGCAAAGACCTAGGTTCTAGGCCCTGTACAATCTAGACAATTTGATGGCAGCTACTAGATTGAAATCAAGTGCAATACTGAAACACAACTGTGAACATTTCATAACCTGCAAACTGCGACACTTTAAATGAATGTGCAATAACACTATGTGCAATATGACAACCCTCGGGTACATAAGGTTCAGAGATAGGAAATGTTAGAATAGGTATAGCATAGCATAGAGTACAGCACAGTGTTTTATTTGTATAGTATAGTATAGTGGATAGTGTACATAGCCTTTATTTATGTAAACCAGCTCTTTTCCCTTCTTGTTAATTGTTTTTTTCTTCCTAGCAGCAGGGGAGCCCCCCCTCCCAAATTTCGTTGTTTGGTACCTGTACTATATCAATGACAATAAAGACCATTCATTCATTCATTCAACTATTGAATTCCAAGCTGAGTCCCTAATGCCACTGCCGGAGGGAGGGGGGTGGATGTCCGCTGGGGGACGTCATTCCTGAGGGGAAGGCTGGCTGTCACTGTGTCATTAACACTAGAACAGCCACGGGTGGGGTCATAATGACCCCACCCGTGGCTGTTCTAGTGTTAATGACCCCACCCATGGCTGTTCTAGTGTTAATGACCCCACCCGTGGCTGTTCTAGTGTTAATGACCCCACCCATGGCTGTTCTAGTGTTAATGACCCCACCCATGGCTGTTCTAGTGTTAATGACCCCACCCATGGCTGTTCTAGTGTTAGAACAGCCACGGGTGGGGTCTTTTGACCCTGTGAGTACAATTATTTTCATATCTTTGCACTAGATATGGGCGTTCTACCACCCAGTATCCTTACATTTTAAAAATCACATCAGGATTAAGCTGGTATAAAGCTATTTTTCCTTTCCGTCAACTGTAAAACGTTAGATTCATTGCGCATTATAGGAACTAAAGGGTTAGCCTAGCCCAGGGGTCGGCAACCCGCGGCTCCGGTGTAAGTACCGGATTTTCCGACCCTGGAGGTTTTTTCCGACCCTACCTGTTCCGGTCATAGGTTCTGCCCTTTCCGGCCATAGGTAGCGCTATGATTCGCTGACGACGATGACTTACGATCACATGATGACCGCCATTTTTACCCATCAGTAATTTTGGCTGTTTATAGATCTAATCTCTGTAGCTACCTTAAGATACATGGATGTTGCGCGCGGATGTTGCACGCGACAGAGAGAGACTTGATGCATGATATGTATCCTCCTGGCATGCCCAAGGTTGGAAACCTTAAATCAAGGATTCGAAAGGCGTCCAAGAATTCATTCATTCATTCATTCAATAATTACTTGATGAAAGGTAAGTCAGTGTGAATAAGGCCCAATCCCAATTCACCCCTAGCCCTTCGTTTTCACCCCTATGGCTCGATTTGCGCGTTCACGTTTAGGGCGAGGGCTGTCTCAATTCATATTTCATCGAGGGCTAGGGGTAAGGGGGAGGGCTAACTATTACTTCGTTTCGAGGGATTTCAGGACCAGACTAGCTTCGAAGGGCTAACGGTACGCTACCCCTTGATACCAGGATGCATTGCGAATCATCTACAGAAATCTTATGTCGCTCTATTCAATGCGGAAATGTCATTTTACTTTCTCTGTAATTACTTATTAATAAAGATTTGAAAAATTATGATAACCATCGTATTGTCTTAGTTTAATGTCATTACAATGCATTATAGACCTTTTATTTATAACAAGCTTAACCCAAAAATCGCTTTTATGTCGGTGCTGTGTCTAACGTTACAGTAACGCAACGCTGCATGACAGTCGAGCATTTCAGAGATTACAGTCATAAATCAATTATTACCTGTGGCGTTTGACAGCGGATGATGGTACACATATGTAAAGTTATCTATCAAACGTTCGTCTGACTTGTACATGATGCGAATTTTGACCTATTTCCACCCGCAATCTAATCCGAGCAGTTGTTATTTGGTAATATTATTAATGGGTTGTATCATTAATTTCAATGCATTATAGACCTTTTCTTTATAACAAGCACAACAACAACAAAACGTTATCATGCCGATGTGCTGTGTGCTGTGTGTCTAACGTTACAAGCTGATTTGTGCATGACAGCCGCGCATTGACATATTTCCATGTCTAATGGCATATGACACGCGAAATGTAACTACAGTTAAGGATACGCGTAAAGGATGATGATCTATCACCGTTCGACTCTACTGAGAATAATGTTTCCGCTTATTTGTCATCTCTCCTTCACGGGCAAATGTGGCCGCGTCCCCAAGAGATCCTCTTTCTACGTTTTTGACCACCACTATTATGGATTGATTTTTGGATTCTAGACGACGAATTGTTCTGAGAAAGGCGCTTGGTAACGTGATTTTTGGACAACGCTTTATGACTACTGATGGACTGGTTGTTTTGGTTGGAGTCATTCATTGTCATTAAATTCATTGTCATTATTGCGATGTCCACAAAAAAGACATCGCTGACGGAAGAGACTAAAAAAGGAACGTCTAAACACTACAGTGTGTTGATAACAAATGAAAATAGATGCTTATAGCACACGCAACAGAAATAAACACAGCTGAAGAAGGCATTGCGAGATGTGAGAATTCGCCGGCAACACAACGCGTCACCCGTACCGCGTGATGACGTAGGCGCCGTGAAGGGCTGTCCCAATTCAGAGGGCTTAGATTTCAAGGGGTAGGGCTTGTGACGTATTCGAAGGCCTTGCATTCGAATCGAGTGACACTCGAAAACGAGCCATAGGGGTAGAAAAGAGAATCGGGATTGGGCCTGCCTATGTTATATCCACTCTTGAAGCCACTGCTTGAAATGGCGAAAATGCATAGGCCTATATCAAAATTGTGTGCATAAAACCTGTTTCCAGTGGCTTTATATTTGCACTTCTAAATGAATGCTGTATTTTCCTGCTGCATCAGGTGAGGAGTTGTACTACAAGGACAAGTACAAGGACAAACTTCGCTTGGTGGTGTGCAACAAAGATGGACTTCGTGATGTCCTGATGGTAACTTTCATATCTGACTTGAGTTCTTGTCCATCATCTTTCCCAATTATGACAAGATTATCATTGTTGGAGACCTCAAAACCTACTTATTCAATCTCGCCTTTTAAATGTCTGTCTTTATTGTTGTTTCATCTGTTCTATTGTTGTTTTATCTTCTTTGCTCTCTGTGAAGCACATTGTGTCACATTTTTGTGAGAAATGGGCTATACAAATGAAGTTTGATTTGATCTGAACTTGGGAGTGCCACGACAACCATGGGACTGGGGGTAATCCAGGGTGACGCCGAACGCTGGAGAAGGTGATGGCGTCCTACCACTGGTCCACCTGTTATTAGTGCATGGTGTGTGTGAACATTGTAATTTATACACTGCCCGTTAGCAATGATCTTTTACTCAAAGATCTCCAACTCTTGTGTAATTCTCATACTGACCACAATCTGATTCTGCACTGGAACACCCAGACCATCATACAGGCCGCAGCCCCTCAACCAGGGTTCGAGTTATGTGGGAGCCAATGGGAGCTGAGCTCCCATAGAGATGGTCTGAGGCTCTCTGAGCTCCCATGAAGGCAGTAAAATCAAAAATCTGTGGGGGTCGCTAATAATACATTACCACAACTATTATTTGATCAAAATGTCAATGTAATGAATATTATTTAATTTATATTATCAATATTGTAAAATAAACACGTTTTTCAAAAGAACTACGCGCACCATTAATCTCCTGTGAATGACAGTTTGCCTTTGACTGCCTGCACTTCACCACCAAGACACCATGGGGCGCAGTAGAATATTGTGCAACAGCAAAAGGTTGATTAATCAGCTGTGCGGTAAACCGTTGGAACACACAGTGCACAGCTGATTAATCAATTAAACCAATAGAGTGAGACACCAGTTGCCTTTCAGGAAGTAGTGAGATCGTGCACCTAGCCTATTATTGAGAAGCAAACATTCATTAATTAGCTATACAGGAGTATATACATACAGTAGCTACCATGCCGCCCAAAAAAAGGCCACTGCTGCCGACCGGGTCATCAAGCCTAGAAAATGTCGGGTTTTTATCAAAGAAACCTGCTATGACACCTAACGTTAGCCCTGTTGCTACTACTGCTGCTACTACTGAGGACTCTGCTACCTACTGAAAACAGACCACTCAGCCTACTGAAAACAGACCACTCAGCCTACTGAAAACAGACCACTTTGGTCTATCTTGTCTCCGTAAAGGTAAGGTGGCTTTTACTTTTTACTAACCTAGTGTACTAACCTAATGTATTTTTCGCTCCTTCTGTATAGCAAAAATAACAAAATTATTGGCCGAGATACATGTGTGACTATCGCTTTTATAGCTGTTGTTTCATGTGGGGCTGTTGATGTGGTGAAATGAGTAGCCTGCAGCTGTAGCGTCAGGATATGTTGGGATTTGAGGATGAGGATGATGTTTCTGTACCGGTACCGTTTTTAAAGTATCGATTTGTCACCGGTATCGAATAAAACCCAAACTGTACCCAACCCTAACTATATGTTTACATGCCAACTAATTAGCTAATTCATTTCTTTCATTTAGAGCTGAGGGGAGCAACAGAGAGACGGACAACAGGACAGCAACAGAGAGACAGACAACAGGACAGCAACAGAGAGACAGACAACAGGACAGTAACAGAGAGACAACGGGAGAGGAGAGCAATAGAGACAGAACTGAATGCACTGAACCTTTTTTTAATTCTTTGCATTATTAACACTGTTGTGTTATTGTGTTATTAAAGTGTTTAAGTGTTTTATGGTAAAGCATTATGAGTGGTGTGTGTGTGCAGGGTGCTCGTGAGTTGTATATTTTGGGGAGGGGGGAGACTTGTGTATGGGGGCGGGGGGTCCTCACACAAAGGAGTAGCCTAGGGCCACTGACCACCTTAATCCGCTACTGCCTATAGCTAATTAAAACTTGTAAGTCCCATCGCTGTGTGGGCATGATTCGCGCGTGCATGAGAACATTTCGCACTGTTATTTTGGAGACCCCCACAGAGTTCAGCTTATAACTCGAACCCTGCCCTCAACCACAGCGGTTCTGCACCTAAGGCACTAAGCCCAGCAGCTGACCACCACCACCAACATGACGCCTCAACCACATCAAGAATTCTCTGACTCAAGATAATTTCCTCTGAAATGTCACTGTTTTAAAGGTTGATGAGTGCCCCCGCTGTCAACATCATGAGAAAATAAAGACAGTTGCACCTGTACTCCATCCCATCCAAGTGAAAGAGGCATGGAGTGTCCTGGGGATTGATCTCATTGGTCCACTTCCCACCACTGCAAAGGGCAAAAGGTAACTACTGAATGTTGGGCAGAAGTATGTGTAACCCCTTTTGGTTAAAGCTAGTGAGATAAGCTGACATCATGTATTGGATAAGTCAATAAAAGTTATGAAGCAAGTTTTTGGTGGACCCCATGAGGAATAGCTGCTGCAATGCTGTAGCTAATGGAGAACAATCTGCATTTTTCATTGCAGATACATTCTGACTGCAACCGACCTCTTCACCAAGTGGGTTGTGGCAAAAACCCTCTACACCAAAACAGCCAATGAGGTGTCCAGGAAGATAGTCAACATTCTTCTTGACTTTGGACTGGTAGAGAGCATCATTAACGACCAAGGACGGGAATTTGTGAATGAGGTACAGTTATCTATATAAGACACAGTGTATGTGATGTGTGACATTTGATAATTGTAATTTAATCTAATTTAATTGCATACACTAGTGCATCTGCAGGTCAACCATAGTGTTTTTGAGGCTCTGGGTGTCAAACACTGCATCACGTTAGCCTACCACCCCCAGGCCAATGGACAGGACGAGCGCACAAACCGCAACGTGAAGACTGCGCTTGCCAAGTACTGTGGGGAGGGACAGAACTGGGATGCCCATTTGAGGGGGCCTACTATTGTGTAACAACTGCATATGTAAACAATTCAAACAAACATAGAAAGAAACAAAAAACTATTCAAACAATATAGAAAGATGGTGAAATGCTATTGATTGTACTTTTGTTTTGTTTTACAGCGATCAACCAAGTACACCCCCGTACTTGGCACTGTTCGGACGGCACCCTCGCAGCCCAGGTGTCATCAACACAACACAGACTGAGGAGGGTGACGACTCAGCTGTGGTTGTGGTTGATTTGGCAGAGGAGGATGTACAGGCGAAGACTGTCGAAGTTACAGATCTACATGCAAAGGTGATGTAAAAATGGCAATTTATGCATAATAATATCTAATAATAACAAATATGCATACAATGGCAATATATGCTATCAAATATGAATATGTTTTAAGGGACAATTAATTAAATTATAACAATTTTTCAGATTTACCAGAACATCCAATTTGCCCAGGCAAGGCAGAAAAAGGCCTACGAGGCCCGGAACAAAAAGGGGGTCAAATCCTTTGACTTCAAAGTTGGGGATGAGGTCCTACGGGCAAACAAGCGGAAGAGGGAACAGGAGGTGAGCATGATGCTGAATGGTAAATAATAGTGTTTTTTGTTAGTTCAATAGTTGTGATTGCACCATGCATTTTATTCCTTCAGTGTGAGCGGTCTGACAGTGTGGTGGGCAGCAATGCCATAAGAAATGACCACAGCTATGCCGCAACAATGCGAGAGGAAGACGCCAAGAAAAAGAGGACAGAAGACGACAACTTGGGTATGTTTCTCTTCACCAGTACTGTATATTACTATAACCTTATATGAAAACGGTGCCACTACACCACTGGCTGTAGAACTGTTTCTATGGACCACTGTAAGAGGACTTTAAACTGTTTTTGTCTTGTAGACCGTGGCAAGTCCACCCTCCTGGGAGCGGAGTGGATGAAGAAGAACGCCCACCGGCTGGAAGGGAAGGTCCAGGAGCCTGCTTTTCTTCAATTGGACAAAATACAGAGAGAGGAAATAGAGGCTAAATTGAAACTGACTGAAGACGAAGAAGAACGTCAAGAATTGCTGGACATTTTTTTGTTTGAATTTGAACATTCAATTGATTATGATTTATTTCTGTTAGAGGTCAAGGACAATCTTGGAATCCCTGTGTGCGCAAGTTTCAAGGCTCCCAGTTCGGAAGAGTGATTGATTAATTAGTGTGTTTGCAGTCGCAAATATAAAACTGAATCTGAACAGTAGTGGGAACTACATGTTGGTCACATTACCCCAAACGATAACGGTGGATGACCGATGGCCTTATTCACTTATTCCTTCCAGCTAGAGTCTGGATCTAGCTAGAGTTATAGTCATGTCAGATGGAGGGGCTTTTGACACGTGCATGCTGTCTGAGTCAGTCCATCCTCTTCATGGGCGTGGGTTAGATGTGGCTACAGGCCCCACGCTTTCAACTGCCAGGCTCTCCCTCCGTCTCTCTGGGGCCTACGTCCAGGATCGGCCTGGTGACAGACTAGACAGCATTATTAACATTGGCCATGGAATTGTCCTGCCGGAGACCGGCTGTTACCCATTGACGCATTCTGTCTGTCCATAGCTCCCGCTCTGTAGCATCTCCACTCCTCCTTATGGTGGTGACAATTCCCTTGTGGGGGTCACTACACTCATTGGTGTGGTTATTATCATGGTTCTGCTTGTAGAAATGCCACTATGGTGGTGACAATACCCGGTCCCTTGTGGGGGTCACAACACTCCTCATTGGTGTGGTTAATCTCATGGTTCTGCTTGTTTGAGGTTTTCCCAAATAAGATATATATGTATATGTACACATGCTATATTTCGGTTAACCTACACAATGTTTTTACTTGATTCCAGCTAATTTGTGAATGAATACGTTTTTGTTTGTGTATGGTCAATCCATTTTTATGTAAATATGGTTTCATGCTGTATTGATTTACAATAAATTCATTGCATTTCATTAAATCTTGTTGCTTTACTACAAAAAACACATCTGATTGAGGAAGACTACAAAACATTGAGAAAGGATTTGGTAAACCAAGTATTTCATGCGTCATAAGGTAAGAAGAGGGGTGTGGCCATAGTAATTAATACATCTTAACCATAGCTAAAGGTAATGAATCTTTTTTTCATTTCATACCTATTAGAATTAAAATTTGAAGCAAACTATGGAAAATGTATAACAGTGAAATACATTCTTAGAAATGTCTACCGTGTCATGATTACAAAGATACCACTTGAACACACACACACACACTGTGACACATTGGTCACACGCGCGGGCACACGCGCGATGCGCGCGAAACACACACACACACACACACACACACACACACACACACACACGCACACACACAACACACAGTTTCAGATCTACTAACGGGTCTTCGTCGTCATCGTTGTCATCGCGAATCATAGCGAATCATAGCGAATCATAGCGCTACCTATGGCCATCCCTCTGATGCGGCTCCCTGTGGCTTTTGAAAATAAAAAAAAATTTAAATAAAAAAAAGTATTTTATTTTAGTTTGTTCGTTTTTAAAATGTAGGCTAATTCTAAATTTGAAGATTATGGTGATCTTGTAACATCTAAATAAAACGTGTAAAAAAAAAATGTTGTCGCTGTTACTATACGTCACATCCGCTAATGTGCGACACCCGCCAGCGCGCGGGTTTTTCGAATCCCAGGTAGGCTAACTATGGAGAATTCTAAGAAAAGAAAAGTGTCTGAAGAAAACAGAACATTCAATGGTACGTGGACAGATTCATTTGCTTTCACTGCTGACGAGACTGGTTTACCAGTATGCTTAATATGTAATGAGAAACTAGGAAACAACAAAAAGTCAAATGTCGCAAGACATTTCCAGAATAAACACGCAGCCTTTGCTCAAAAATATCCGGATGGAGATGAGAGAAAAAAAGCCGTTTCGGAACTGATGCGGAAGGTTGATCTGAGCAAAGATCACTTCAAGAAGTGGATGAAGTCTACAAATTCAAGTACATATGCTAGTTTTGTAGCCGCTCAGGAAATAGCCAGGCACGGGAAGCCGTTCACAGATGGAGAATATCTAAAAGAATCGTTCATTAAGATTTCAGAACATCTATTCACGGACTTTAAAAACAAGAGTGAAATTGTGCAGAAAATCAGGGATATGCCCCTCTCTGATGTGCAGACGCTGTGCGCTGAGGTTCAGGAGCAGAAATCACATTAACCAAGTAAGATACATATTTTAATTGCCTATTATTTTGCATATATTCATATTTTTTCATTGTTCAATGAAATCGTCCTTTTATTATTCAGGTTGACAGCGGACTGCACGCGCCAGTAAAAGGATGACGGCACACAGAGAGAGGACGGCGTTTTTGGTTTGCTGCCGGTGGATAATTTAAGTTCATAAATACAAGAAGGACTCAAATAGACATTGAGTATTTTACTTGAAAGTAACCTTCAACCCAACGTTTTTTTTTTTCGGAGTTCAAAATGTTTTTGTTGCATGCAGAAATGTAATTTCGTTTTCTCTGCAGTCGTTCATTGATTTCATAAATGCAACACGTTATAGCCCAACATTATAAGTCCTTTGGGTGAAGTATCCTCACCGATAGCCTCACCGGAGCTCTGTACGGAGCTCTTTACCGGGAGACAACGGGGAACAACATGTGCTAAAGCATGTTACTTGTGGTTTGAGTTTTGGAAAAATGAGATTTTTCTTGTTGTGTCTTGTTGTTGACACATGAGCTTCAAGTTCTCAGACCATTATGCATTTTTGGGGTGTGTATATAACGGAGAAGTTGTCAAGAAGTGCTTGAAAAAGTGATGAGTGAATTTGGCTTGTTGATGTCTGTGTAAACCCTGATATGTGTGGCTCCTGGATGCATTGTAGCTTTCAGGCCACATGGGGGAGCTATTGCTTAAGCACTCATTCACTCACTGACATGAATCCATTAATATTGCATGTTAGATACCATTACATTTCTCTTACACAGATTAGGTCAGGGCCTTGACTAAAAGTATCTGACGTCCTCAGTATCTGAAGTTTAGAGCTCTGGACGTCTCTGGTCTAATGAATTTCACACAGCGATGAAATCAAGGACTCTCAAAGACCTATTTTCCAGGAAGTACTGTCGTGTTACAGGGTTTCAGGACTCAGGCCTTACTTTCAAATGTGGTGGCTTGAGAATATTATAGGACTGTTGAAACCCTATGAATCAACTTTTTCTCTTTCGATGGCGATTCTAGAAGTCGGCCACTGAAGTGAACATCATTTCCAGTGTTTTATTTAGAATTTTGGCTTCACTAGATCAAATTAGCATCATACAAATATGAAACATTTGGTTTCTCATCATTTTCCAGTACTCTTTGGATGTGATTCAAGAGGATATGCGTCACCACAACCTGCTCATGTTTTACTCCAATAGGATCTGCTCTCTGGGTCGTAAAACTCAATCAAATAAACCAGTTACGTTATTTGTTTACATTTGACATCCCTCCTATTTTAGCCACTACTGGTAATGCACACTGCGTCAGCTCCCGGAAGATACAAATAACATCAAGACTACATACATTTAACTTACCATTAAAATGCAATTTATCACAATTTACATGAAATCATGGTGCAATTCCTCCTCAGAAACTGAGCTTCTCATCTATATTTTGCATTGTATTTTGCATTGGGCTCCCCTTTGACTAATTCTAGCTATTCTTAGATAGCTCTAAATTCTCACAGGTACATTGTTGCAGAGTTAGACATTTGTTCACCTCCCAAGTCCAAATGAACTCAAGTGAACCCTGGGTGTTGGTGTTGAGAGGTCATGGCCAACATGGTCCTACCTCACCTCACAGGCTCTGGGATCTGGACCTCCGAGCGTTTAGACATGACACCTTTACCCCTCCCATGTGTATGTACACAGTGGCTGGCATCTTAAATCTTCTTCACTTGCTCTTTTGCCACCAGAAATATTCTAGCATACAATCCCACCATTATAAAGCATGGTAAGAAGAAAGATATCAGTGGGTCTAGTTCAAAGTTCAATGAGTTCAAATCCCACCTGGGAACACCACCACTAGTGTGTCCTTGAGTAAGACCTGGGAACACCACCACCAGTGTGTCCTTGAGTAAGACCTGGGAACACCATCACTAGCGTGCCCTTGAGTAAGACCTGGGAACACCACCACTAGTGTGTTTTTGAGTAAGACCTGGGAACACCATCACTAGCGTGCCCTTGAGTAAGACCTGGGAACACCACCACTAGTGTGTCCTTGAGTAAGACCTGGGAACACCACCACTAGTGTGTCCTTGAGTAAGACCTGGGAACACCACCACTAGAGTGTCCTTGAGTAAGACCTGGGAACACCACCACTAGTGTGTCCTTGAGTAAGACCTGGGAACACCACCACTAGTGTGTCCTTGAGTAAGACCTGGGAACACCAACACTAGTGTGTCCTAGAGTAAGACCTGGGAACACCACCACTAGCGTGCCCTTGAGTAAGACCTGGGAACACCACCACTACAGTAGTGTGTCATTGAGTAAGACCTGGGAACACCACCACTAGTGTGTCCTTGAGTAAGACCTGGGAACACCACCACTAGTGTGTCCTTGAGTAAGACCTGGGAACACCATCACTAGTGTGTCCTTGAGTAAGACCTGGGAACACCATCACTAGTGTGTCCTTGAGTAAGACCTGAGAACACCATCACTAGTGTGTCCTTGAGTAAGACCTGGGAACACCATCACTAGTGTGTCCTTGAGTAAGACCTGGGAACACCATCACTAGTGTGTCCTTGAGTAAGACCTGGGAACACCATCACTAGTGTGTCCTTGAGTAAGACCTGGGAACACCATCACTAGTGTGTCCTTGAGTAAGACCTGGGAACACCATCACTAGTGTGTCCTTGAGTAAGACCTGGGAACACCATCACTAGTGTGTCCTTGAGTAAGACCTGGGAACACCACCACTAGTGTGTCCTTGAGTAAGACCTGGGAACACCACCACTAGTGTGTCCTTGAGTAAGAGACTTAGCCTGAAATTATGACAACGAGACTCCCTGTAAGTCCCTTTGGATAGTGGTAAAAAGTTTTTAAAAAAAAGTTGACCAAATCGTAAAGGACACAGAATTTCAAACCATTTATTTGCTGAATATGATAGACAGATAGTGTTTTTAACAGTTAAATAAGCATTAATAAATCTTCCGATGGTGTCTAATTTGAAGTGCAGATAATCACGTATTAGAAAATCGGAGGACAGTCTCATATGTGACACATTCTAATGCTTTGGTCCTCATATCGGGATCCGATGTAATGAATCGGACTTTTCTTTCGAAAAATGTGAAAACATTTCCGCATTGTTAAATCAACGACACATCGCTCGTCAACTAACACAGCTTGTTTTGTGAGTCTGATAACAATGTAAAGTAGTGTTGTAGTTAACTAGGTAGCAGTGGGGATTTTTGGTTTGGCTAGCGAGTTTGTGTTGTGATTCTCAACAACGTTGAAACGTCGTTCCGAGTTTCAAAAGAAAAGTCAGGACATTTTGATTGGTTGCCGATATGAGGACCAAAGCATTAGAACGTGTCACAAACGCTCACCATAATTACAGTTGACAACTGTTCCTGTAGGAGGTAGACGACCATCCACAGAAGACTTCACCAGACAAACAAGCAAGGTGCAAAAACACTAGCTACCTAGTTGCTAAAAAAAAAGTATAGACTTCAGGAAAAAAAAAGAGGAGATATGGGAAAGCACTCTCGAAGCAGCCTTTCTTTTGGTAGATGATGAAGACATGAACGCTGTTTGCGCTGAAGGAGAGACGGTCTTTTTCCATTTCCATTTCCATTGTTGTCATTTAGCAGACGCCTTATTCCAAAGCGACTTACAATCAATACATTTGAATGCTAAGCATGTGAATCATCAGTCCACCATTCGTGGCAGGAAGAGTAATCTAGCTCAGGCCCGGGGCCATTCATAGAAGGAGAAACCTTCTTCTACCACCTTCTTCTAAAACCTTTAAAAACATTATTTTTTTTTTTATTATACTGGAGGAACAGAGAAACAGTACAAAGGGGGCGATAGAAGTTCTTAGGGACACAGTAGAGGGGAAAGCGGACGTCTTTAGGAGACGTAGTGCTGAGGGGCAGAAGATGTCTCAGGAGGAGCAGTTAAGGTGTAACCTGAAGAGGTGGGTCTTCAGTCTACGACGGAAGATGGGTAGTGAAATGATCTTGTTGAACGCTGTTTGAGCTGAAGGAGAGACGGTCTTCTTCCTCTAAGGGTCCAAAGCCGACCACCTGGAACACAGAGTGGGGACTCGCTGAGAAACCGCACGTTTGATTGCAGTACATAGATCATTTGTTTAAGTTAACTTGCAGTACAGATTCATTAGTTGTAATAACGTAGTTATGAATTACCGTTTCAGACAAAATTGCATGTTTTGTCTATAAATATGAATCTATATCTGTCTCATATCCCAAAATATGTGTAGCTTATTCATTACAGCCTGTTGGTGAATATATAATTCATAATGAAATTATCTTGTTATAGTTGGTATTGGACAGTCTTTTACCGTTGTAACGAGGAGACATTGTCAGATCTCCACATTGCGATCTGTGAATCCCTTCCTTCCCTCGTTATTTAAGTTAGGTTGTTCTGTCCTAGTGTGCCAGACGAGAATCTGCAGAGAAATAACATTGAGAAGACATCAGTGACAGCCCTCATTCCTTCACTCTCCCTTTCCGTGTGGGCTGCGATGATGTTCTCCTGAGGATCTACTACCAGATATGAATGAATGAATGAATGAATGAATGAATGAATGAATGAAGATATTGATACGACAGCAGTACAGATGGAACACTAGAACACCTTGTTATCAGGCTCACAAAACAAGCTGTGTTAGTTGACTAGCGACAGTGTCATTGATTTTCAACAACGCGGAAACGTATTCACATTTTTTCGAAAGAAAAGTCTGATCGTTACATCGGATCCCGACATGAGGACCAAAGCATTAGAACGTGTCACAAATGACATAGGGGTCCAGTGAGCGATCTGCTCTGCATTACCTTAGTGCAGTTCGCTGCTTTGGGCTCCAGCTCGCTGAGGTTTACCAGGGTGACGAGCAGGCTGTTCTCCTGGTAGCCCGACCTCACTCCGTGCACTTTGAAGACAGCCCGGGGCTTCGAGAGGATGAGCTGCAGGTTGATGGCGAATCCTGCCATGTCGATGGCGAAGGGTCTATTAGCGCCAAACACTGCTTTCCAGCCATATACCTTCCCAGCGGCGTTGACCTTAGGGGACTCGTAGCGCAATCCGCCAGCGAAGGCCACGGGCCACACGGATACGTTTCTGGTTGACCTCATCTGGGGAGAGAAAACAGAGTAGGAGGAGGAGAGGACTGAGAGACCTAGGCTGGGTTGCACCAACCTGGTTTAAACTAATCCTGGTTTAGAGTTAATCCAGGCTTAGTAAATCCAGGCTTAAACGAGGTTTAAAGTTAACAAGCGTGAATCTGTTCTGTTGACCTCTGACCTACTGTAAAACTAAGCTAAAAAACCTTCATCTTTATTTACAATACAAGCCGGCAACATTTCTTCTGGAATCTATGTTTCTAGTTGGTAATAGGTGCCACACAACATGATCGAATAGGTACATGTGCTGTGATGTGAACCCATGTTACTGCCACTGTAAGTAAAGTAAGTAAAGCTTTATTTATATAGCGCCTTTCGTACATGTAGACCAGACAGTCTGTATCTGTCTGCCTGCCTGCCTGCCTGCCTGCCTGCCTGCCTGCCTGCCTGCCTGCCTGCCTGCCTGCCTGCCTGTCTGTCTGTCTGTCTGTCTGTCTGTCTGTCTGTCTATCTATCTATGTGTCTGTCTGTCTGTCTGTGATGTCAACACATGTTACTGCCACTGTAGACCAGACAGTGTTATTGGTGATATGAGTGATCCGATGACCGCATCAGTCGCAGCACTGACCTCTTTTTTGTGATACATTTTAAAATGACTTTACTTACTTACTTCCCCCCATAACAGACATAAACAAAAACAACAACAATAACAACAACAAAAAGACAACAGTCACAGTCACTCAACCTGCCACCCGTCTCCCTCCCCACCCCCCCCACTACCCAGGAGACCCCTGACCCATGTAAACATGAGCAGATATGAGCAGATAGCCTCTTACACAGAACAGCCCAACAACATTCACAGTATCCCCCCCCCCACCGGTGATGGGATCAACAGATCGAATGCAGTTTTTTTTTTACATGAAATATATGGATATACTGTATATACGTGAAGCTACCAAAAAAAGCACTGACCTCCTCGAACAGCTCCAGACTGTAAGTGTTGTCGTCGTCGGCGAAGTACACGACCCCCGCCCGGCTGCTGCTGCTGCTGAAGGTCTCTCTGAGCCACTGAAGGGCCAGGTTCCTCTGCAGGCTTCCCCGGGGTGCCGTGGGGTCCCGTCTGTCCCCTGCCAGCCTGGGCGTCTCCACGTTGAGGTGGGTGTAGTTCAGACCCGTGGCCCGGAGCAGGGAGGCGACCAGGGGGGTCCTCCTCCGCGAGTCCTCCACCACCATCCAGTGCAGGTTGGGCACGTGGTGTAAGGTGTTGGACAGCCGGGTCAGCTCGGCTTTCTGCAGCATCCGGGTGAAGGTGGGGGTGATGACGTGGAGGGTGGGCGGCGGGTCGGACCGTGGCGGGGGCCGAGGGGGCACGTACTCGGCCCTCACCGCTTCTGCTCCGTCATCTGCGCGGGGGGGGGGACGGGACGGGACAAGAAGACATGTAAGGCATTAACACTCTGGGCTGAAGGACCCTGGGGGTGTAGGCTGTCTGTCGTTATCTCAACCACCCCCCTGAAGTCGAGCTCTATTTGCCTAAAATGATGCAATGATGTATGATAAAAGTCATTGTATGAAGAAAGCTTTCAACAGAGGATGGAGTAGAGGATAGTATGTACCCTTGCGGATGGCGAGTAGCGGAGGGATTGCGCTTTGGTGCCAAGCTGTGAGGAGCAGAGACCATGGTAACACTATCATCACCATGACAAAAACGTTGCTCGTCTTCAGCATTTTCAGGGTTGGTTCCATGCGTCGTCATCACCTGCAGAATGAGAGACGGAGAGACAGAAGATGTCAGCCAAGGCCGGTAGTAGAGTAGTCATTCAATATTCATAGAAAAATCACAAGATGTGATTGATGCCCCCCAACCTTCAGGATGCAGTGGCCTTTTGGCACAACATAATAGCACATGATGATGATGATGATGATGATGATGATGGTGATAATGACCTGGGGGGTATTCCATCAACGTCGCTCAAGGACAATCCAGGCTTATTTCGATAAATCCCACAAGATTTATAGAAAAAAAAATACAGCTTTATTTTGATAAGTCTCGCAAGATTTATCCAAATAAGCCTGGATTTTCCTTTAGTGACGTTGATGGAATACCCCCCAGGTAGACAATAAGCAAGGGCTTAATCAAGGCATGACAACCTCAGTCACATTACGTTAAGCCTTGCACACCGTATCTACAGTATCTTTCAATTCTGTCACCGCTAGACATGGCCTTTGTCTAAAATAAGGCTGCGTTGCCTGTCAATATTCCTCTCGCTGTTACTGAATGTTTCTCAAAGCGGTTTGGTTGGTTTCAGAAAGATCCAAAGAAAGATGTTTTTATTGATTTCGTTGAAGTTGTTCAGTAGTGTTCCTCTTCCCGGTACAGCTGCTAAAGGGACAGTCCAGGAGGTGTGTGCTACTAATGGGGTGTGTCCTCCATCTCATGTTTATCTATGCAATTGTTCATGTGTACATTTCCCTCTACATTTACATTTTCAGCATTTAGCAGACAGCTTATTCCAAAGCGACTTATAATTGATACATTTGAAGCAAGTAAATCGTAAATTGACCAGTCGTAGCAAGAAGAGTAATCTAGCTCAGACCAGGGGCCTGAGGCGGGTAGTAGATGTCTCAGGAGACACAGTGCTGGGGGGTAGTAGATGTCTCAGGAGACACAGTGCTGGGGGGTAGTAGATGTGTCAGGAGACACAGTGCTGGGGGGTAGTAGATATCTCAGGAGACACAGTGCTGGGGGGTAGTAGATGTCTCAGGAGACACAGTGCTGGGAGGTAGTAGATGTGTCAGGAGACACAGTGCTGGGGGGTAGTAGATGTCTCAGGAGACACAGTGCTGGGAGTTAGTAGATGTCTCAGGAGACACAGTGCTGGGGGGTAGTAGATGTTTCAGGAGACACAGTGCTGGGGGGTAGTAGATGTCTCAGGAGACACAGTGCTGGGGGTAGTAGATGTCTCAGGAGACACAGTGCTGGGGGTAATAGATGTCTCAGGAGACACAGTGCTGGGGGGTAGTAGATGTCTCAGGAGACACAGTGCTGGGGGGTAGTAGATGTCTCAGGAGACAGTGCTGGGGGGTAGTAGATGTTTCAGGAGACACAGTGCTGGGGGGTAGTAGATGTCTCAGGAGACACAGTGCTGGGGGTAGTAGATGTCTCAGGAGACACAGTGCTGGGAGGTAGTAGATGTCTCAGGAGACACAGTGCTGGGAGTAGTAGATGTCTCAGGAGACACAGTGCTGGGGGGTAGTAGATGTCGGTAGAGCACTTTTCTGACCTCACAGTTTTTTTTCTAGATTATTCTTAAAATGCGTAACTGTATTCCTTTAGTCTGTAGCCTACCCAACTGTTGTGTTCTCTCTATTTATTCCCTATTTTTATTCATTATCTATTATGTGTCTTTTTATCCCATACTGTTTTAAATCTTGAGAAAGACATTTCACCTCGGGGATAAATAATGAACTTCAACTTCAACATCCAGTGTTTGCTCAATAGCCTGTTTGACATACTAATGTGGGCTTGTGACTTGTTCTACATTGAGGTGAAGACCATCCCATAGTGTTAGCTAGGCGCTAGCAGCCTTAATAATAATAATAATAATAATAACTTAAAATTTCTATAGCGCCTTTCATAAAGCCCAAGGACGCTTAAGGACAGCCTTGTTGTATGGTGAAGATCCCATGGTGTTAGCTAGGCGCTAGCAGCCTTGTTGTATGGTGAATATCCCATAGTGTTAGCTAGGCGCTAGCAGCCTTGTTGTATGGTGAAGATCCCATGGTGTTAGCTAGGCGCTAGCAGCCTTGTTGTATGGTGAAGATCCCATAGTGTTAGCTAGGAGCTGATTGAGGATCACTCCAAGGTCCTTGATTGTCAGGGAAGTGTCGGCTTGGACCTATTAACACTTGAAAAGCTATGGTGGGGTCACGGTGACCCTGTGAGTACGATTATTTTCATACCTTTGCACTCGCTAACATTTCAGGACCCTCCTTTCATGACTTTTCCTAGATATGTGTGTTCTACCACCCAATATCCTTACATTTTCTAAATATTTGTGCAGTTTTTCTGTGTAGGAGGCAGGCTAATTTACAAGAAGTGCCCTCAGACAGACAGACAGACAGACAGAGAGGCACTATGTGACTTACCTGCACAGGTGAGCAGAACCAGGAGAGGCAGATTCAGGTGAGCAGAAGCAGGAGAGGCAGATTCAGGTGAGCTGAGCCCAAGTTGATGGAGTTTTACAGTGAAAGTTTCACCAAAGCTGCAGGGGACAGATTCTGTCTCAGATGGGGTGGAGAAACACTGGGCTGTCTGGGTTATTATTCCAAAACTCTTTTCACGTCATAACAGAATCAAACTGAGCTGAGCCGTCTTAATGAATGTGATGTACAGTGTTGGGGAAGCTACTCGGAAAATAAACCAACCCTAAATTACCATTTACTTTTTTTTATACAAAGGATGAAGTAGAACTACACTAAAGCTGCCCTTGATAGAAATTCAGTTTGTTGTGGCCTGGGGTGGTCCAGTGGTCTAGCACCACGGTCTACAGTGCACACAAACACACACACATATGCCCATGTCGGCATAGGTTCGAATCCGTCCCGTGCCCTGCTGACACACCATCTCCTCCTTTGCTTTCCTGTCTACCTTCAATATCTCTGTCCAGTAAAATGAAAAACATATGAGCGGAACTGCCCTACTCAGAAAAAAATAACCTTAAAAAAAAGAAGAAGAAAGAAGTTCAGTTTGTCAAACTAATGCTACTTTGAAAAAGGCGTCACTACATGGAAACGACTTCATCCAACACGCGGATCAGTCAGTAACTGAAAGGTGACTCGTTCCATATGATATCCAATGCAGTCTCCTAACAGACAATACAACACACACACACACACAGACACACACCCAGTGTAGGCACTTGTACCTCCAGGGATCTTCTCAGAGAAAGTGAGGCTGTTGCTGTCTCTTACAGGGGAGGAGAGGAGAGGGGAGGAGAGGGTCCCCATTGGCTTTATTGTGTCATTACCTGCCGCAAGTAGATCACATAAAGACCAGCGTTGAGCTCATACAGTTAGATCAGCTTAGACCGTTTTCATTTACATTAAAATGTTTGCCATTTAGCCTTAACCGACATACAACAAATATTTGTCTATGTAAGTCGTTACTTGACATTTGTCTAAGTAAGTGAATCATCTATCCAACAGTCACCGCAAGAAAAGTAATCTTTGCTTATGTCAGGGGCCCCTCAAGTATCTATCCACACACACACACACACACACCTGGTGTGTGCACACATACTTAGTACACAGTACACACACGCACACGCACACGCACACAGACACCTGGTGTGTGGACACATACAGCGTCTGCACTCAAACCAAGCCTGCAGGACATCAGGAATGATTACACCTCAATACACTCTTTTGGCTACCAGCTCTACCCCACTAAAACTACTCTCAACCTCTAAACCAACCATCTCTAACTCTAAAGCAACCATCTCAACCACTATCAACCACTCAACCAACCATCTCTACCACTATCAACCACTCAACCAACCATCTCTACCACTCAACCAACCATCTCTACCACTAAACCAACCATCTCTACCACTCAACCAACCATCTCTACCACTCAACCAACCATCTCTACCACTCAACCAACCATCTCTACCACTCAACCAACCATCTCTACCACTCAACCAACCATCTCTACCACTAAACCAACCATCTCTACCACTCATCTATCTATCTATCTATCTATCTATCTACCTACCTACCTACCTATCTATCCGTCTATCTATCTATTAACCTATTGATCGATCTATCTACTGATTAACCTCTTCATTGTTTTGGGTAAAAGGGCAACTTTTATCTTCTAGGAATCTTACTTGTATCAAGTCTGTCTGTCTGTCCCTCTGTCTACCTATCTATCTATCTATCTACTATATATCTATCTATCCATCTATCTATCTATTAACCTATCGATCGATCTATCTACTGATTAACCTCTTCATTGTTTTGGGTAAAAGGCTAACTTTTATCTTCTAGGAATCTTACTTGTATCAAGTTAAAGCTGAGTATCTCTACTTTAATTGTAGTAATTGTTTGATGTCAAGTGTAAACTAGGGGTGGGCATCGACGATCGATAATTGATCGATAAGGATCTTGGTCGATCACAAAATAAAACATTTGGTCGATCACAAAAAAAAAAAAAAATCGATCAATTACCGATCGTCGATGCCCACCCCTATGTAGTACAGAGATGAAACAAGACAAAATGCTTCCTTGTTCCAATACCTACGGAGGGCACTGTAGTGCTGCCATTGAGCCCCGTCCCTGAGGGTGTGCGTCAACAACAGTTGGAGTGTATCAACAATAGTATGTATTTATGAATGTATGATTCTGTAGCGTTGGAGAGGGGGATAGGGCTGTTGAGAGGGTGAGAACGTCTACAGGTGCAACTCCAAAAATTAGAATATCGTGCAAAAGTTCATTTATTTCAGTAATGCAACTTAAAGGGTTAAACTTAGATATTGTATAGACTCATTACATGCAAAGCGAGATATTTAAAGCCTTTATTTGTTATACATTTGATGATTATGGCTTACAGCTTATGAAAACCCCAAATTAAATATCTCAGAAATGTTTAATATTACATGAAATCAATAAGGAAAGGATTTTAAATACAGAAATGTCAGCCCTCTGAAAAGTATAATCATGCATATGTACAATGCAATGAGTCTACATAATATTTAAGTTCAACCCTTTAAGTTGAATTACTGAAATGAATGAACTTTTGCACGATATTCAATTTTTTTTAGTTGCACCTGTATGTTAGGGTGAGGTGTAGGTTTCTGGTGCGATGGGAATAAGGTACGGGGATGATGAATGATGATGAAGTTAGGGTTAGGAGTGGAAGAAGGGTGGTTAGGGGTCAGGATAGGAGGAGGGCTACGGTTAGGTTAGGGTTAGGGTTGGGATTAGGGCAAGGGTCGGGGGATAGGAGGGTTGTTGCTAGGGGACGGGCAGGGTTCGAGCTATGTGGGAGCCAATGGGAGCTGAGCTCCCATAAGGAAGGTCTGAGCTCCCATGAAAGCAGTAAAATCATACATCTGTGGGGGTCGCTAATAATACATTACCACAACCATTATTTGATTAAAAAATGAACTACGCGCACCAGCATTAATCTCCTGTGATAAGATAAGTAGAAAATATGTTTAGACACAGACCGCATTTAGCTGGGTTAAAGAAGGACAGCGATGTATAGACGCAATTTAAACCACCTCTTCTGCATGAATAACTATGCTAGACTACATGGAATCTCAGACTAAATGACGGTCTGGTACATATTTTGACAATCTACAGGCGTTTAGGGTATTAATTTAAACTCAACGTGCTGCTAGACTAAAACAGGTTTAGACACAGACCGCATTTATCTGGGTTAAAGGACAGCGATGTATAGACACAATTTAAACCACCACTTCTGCTAGGATAACTATGCTAGACTATATGAATCTCATACTACATGACGTCTGGGACGTATTCTGACAGTTTAGAGGGGTTTAATAACGGTTTTAATGCATTTAAGATAAGTAGAAAATATAGCCGTAATATAGCTGGTTTATATGATGGCCAAGCGTAGACGCGAGGTTGAAAAGACGTCTATTGCTCACTGGGATATTTGCTGAGGTTGCATCTCTAATGTAAACTGCCAGTGCATTCCACAATCTGGAGCATAACATGAGAATGCAGCCTCACCAAATCTCTTCTTTTGTACATGTGGTACACAGAGAAAACCAGCGCCAGAAGACCTGAGAGCTCTATTGGACTGATATGCTAGCAAAGAAAAGCGCTATACAAATATATATATATATATATATATATATATATATATATTATTATGTATGATTTATTATTATTATTATTATTATTATTATTATCTGACACATTAAATAAGAAGGATTTGACTTGTATGCAAATGAAGAGACATTCCATGTCGGAATACTATAGCAACCCGTTATGACGTCACAGAGGGGTTATGACGCCGTGGAATCTCCAGACACAGATATGCTATTCTATCACCATTCTACTAGTTGAGAAGAGAAGAGTAGAGAAAGTTTGGAAAGCGTTAAGAAAATAATAGATAGATAGAGAATGTCCGACTCCGACACGGTATGTTCTACTCTCGTCATTTCTGATAAATACAGAAAGATATTATATATAGTAACCTAAAAATTATATTGTATGATATGATCACTTTTTTATATATATAAATGCCGGACGCTGGCGTTGCTTGTTCGCCGCTTCTCCGCCCGAAATCTACTAGGTGTAATTGCAGTATGCAGAGTAGATTGTCCTACAAAGACACTTCGATTTAGTAATCTAAAAATAATTAGACCCCTAGGCTATACTTTATTTTATCTAAAAAAAAAAGTGTTTCTTTTTATTTTACTACTCGATCTTTTCAGTTTGTAAAAGCGTATTATTATTATTATTATGAAGATATTGGCTTGAATTATGCTGTTGCATGGTGTGCAGATTAACACTTGAGTGAAGTTTAATGTATATAAATGAACTGTAGAGATACTTGATGTTCTACTGTGGATACAATGTAGTAATCTGTATACGGTATATGCCTTGTGAACTGTTTATAGAAATTATAAACGATCTGTTAAACTGTTGAATAAATACCAGTGTCAATAAAATAAAGGTTACATTAAATCTGGGACTCATTGGAAGTTTTAATAAAATAAAAAAAAGAAGATAATAATAATAATAATAATTCTGCATGTACCAATCCCAGATTGCCCCTTCAAGTCTATATGAGACAGATTCAATGGTGTGTTATTGTCTGTAAGGACAGGCTGCTGCTAGTTTTATTCATGAGCCATTCACATGTTCTTATGTTCGTGAGCTTAGAATTATCAGGTTCTATCTCCGTTTAGGGCAGTTCAGAGATATTGAGCCTCAACCCAGGTCTTATCCTAACATTAACAGAACAAGCCCTTCAACTCATTATCATTTGAATCTGTTTCTATTCGATCCCGTCTAAAGCTACTTTGACTTCACGTAACAAGTCGACCAGAATGTGAGATCTGAACTCTTGTTGTGTTGCAGATGAAGAGGATGACTAGTGGCGAGAAGGCCTCAGCTAATAGTATCAGCTTCAAGGAGTCTTCACAGGTTTATATTTCACGACGTCTCTTTTCATTGAACAAAACTTCTTGCAATTAATTGATATGTTTTTATGCGTCTTTGGATCTGCACTTATATAGATCGTGGTTCTCACACCATTCCCAGGTTTTGTGGTTGTTCAAACAGTCTAACAGTGTGATGTGATGATGACATGTCTTTGCAGACAATCTCCGATTTAAAGATAGAGAACTTCCGCCTTAAGCTGCGTATCTACCACTACGAGGACAGCAGAGAGCAGAAGTGTGATGCCTCGGTGCAGGAAATGTACAATACAGTGAGTGACAGTTAAACATCAAAGTTATGAACTGTGAAGTGGCTATTTCAATTAATCTAACCGATTAGCTTCGATTGATATAGTGATATGGCTATATCCATTCGTCTTGGATTACTGTTCAGGTCAATCAGGACATAATGTTGCTGAAGGTGTATTGTGAAGGAATATTGTGAAGGTGTATTGTGAATGTGTATCGTGAAGGTGTATTGTGAATGTGTATCGTGAAGGTGTATTGTGAATGTGTATCGTGAAGGTGTATTGTGAAGGTGTATCGTGAAGGTGTATTGTGGCCCCTACTAGTGGAAATCCTGCTGTTCTTTGATTTGAGAGAAGATAACAACCCAAGCAGTATATTCCCAGGATCTGAAATCTATATGACTTCTCAAGGGCGCCCCTGAACTAGCCTAAGTACCCCTGGACCCCTGGGTCATTTCAGCCCTTTCCCATCATCCTGTGTTCCATCAGGAGGTGAGGGATCTGACGGCCGTGCTGGGGCAGGAGAGGAGGCGTGTGGTGGAGCTGGAGAAAGACACTCAGAGCTCCTCCCAGTCTGACGCGCTCACTCAGACTGATGCACCACCACCACCACAAGACCAGGACACACACCAGAATCTGCAGCTCTTACTGCAGGAGAAGGACATGTGAGAAGGACCAGTGTTTTTTTGGTTGTTGTTGTTGTTGTTATTTTAACATTTATCCAGGAAATCTCATTAAATCAAAATACTTTTTGTCATGCAAATATGCAGTGAGCACTGACGATATGCGTATATATTCTCTCTCTGTCTCTGTCTCTCTCTCTCTCTCTCTCTGTGTCTCTCTCTGTCTCTCAGCCTCATAGAGCAGCTCCAGGTGTCTGTCAAGTCTCAGGATGCTGTGATCGACCAGCTGAGGAACAGCGGCGCAGGACAAGGCAGCGGGGACCAGCCAGCGAACGACGCTGACCGCCAACGCTCCTCCCTCATCCACCTGCAGGTCAGACATGTCTCCTTTTTAGAATGTGTTACCACAGTATGTATACAGTATGTTGGTTGGAATACAAACAAATTGCTGAATGTCATTGATTTGAATTCTCCGGCTCAGGAACAGGATCACGACAGAGAGAGGTGGATATACGACAGACAGCTGAAGGTTCGGTTCAAGACGAAGCCATGAATTCTACATGCGCAGCAAAAAAATGGGCGATCCAATGTAAAACACAAGTGGTAAATGTCGTTGATCTTACTGTTCAGGAGATGCAGGACAGGGTGGAGCGATCCACAGAGGAGGTTTCATCAAAGGATTTCCTGCTGGCTGAGAGAGAGTTTCAACTGAGGGACCAGGACGCCACCATTCAGACGCTCAAGCGCAAACTACAAACCCTCGACAACCTGCTGTTTAGTCATGAAGACGCCATCCACGTAAGATCAATCTGTCCATCTCACATCAATCTAAATGGCTTCAGTTGCCCATGGTGTCCATATGTGAATGTTGTTGTTGTCTTTCATAGACTCTTGAGAATGACCTGGCCGACCAGAAGATCAAGTGCGACTCAGAGATGATGGTAATGAACCAGCCATTTTTCTCTTTTGAGCTGTCCCAGTATAAATAGAGAGTTGTGTGCTTATGAAGAACTGCATTGATCTTTCTCTCTTTGTCCCCTCAGGGGCGTCAGGAGCTTCAGGACGCTCTGGAACAGTCCAGGGAGGAGATGGAAGTTATGAGGTTTGTTCTGGCACAGAAGGACATCAAACTGACGGAGCAGGAGGCCACCATCAACTGTCAACTGGAGGACAAACTTCCACAGGTAACAATCTACCCATCACAACCCTTATCAAAAAAACGATAATATGTTTGGACATTTTTGTCAACATACATACATGTTACAAGTGATCTCTTCTTTCAAAGGTGTACACATGTTCAGACAGTACCACTTCTCACCAGCAGGAGTCAGTGTTACAGCAGCAGCTGAGAGAGTTAGAGGACGTCTCTGAGGTGAGCTCCAAAGCGCTGGACGCCCACCCGCAGGAGCTCCCGGGGCTGATGCAGCAGCAACAGGAGAGCCTCCTGGCTCAAGGACAGCTGGAGAACCACAGAGCTCAGACACCAACCCAGCACCAGCCAGGTCAGACAGAGACAGGCCCAGACCTGCCAGGTAAGTCACACAGTTAGGCACATCTTTTTGCACCACTAAACACATGTTTATTGTAGGTTTTTATTGCACTCTGGAGCTGCTACACCTCCAACTAGATTGATTATGTAACTTATCATCAAGTAGACCCAACCGACTTAATTGGAGCTTTTTTTGCAGGATTCCAAGAATGTTTTGTGGAGGCCTCTCAGTTCACCCAGCTCCAGACAGACTACAACACACTGAGGGAGGAGAGAGAGAGACTGAGAGACAAGAACGGGGCCTTACAGAGTGCCCTCTCCCACGCACAGGAAGAGATCAACAGGTAGGTAGAACCACAGGTAGAAATACAAACCTTTTCCTAGGCTTCTATGTTAAAATGTGTTATTAGGAGATTTTGTTTCTATCTAAGGTTGAAAGGAGAAACGCAGAAACCTCTGGAGATTATCAACATCAACTATGTAGAGTGCAGAGCTTCCTCAGATACAAGTAAGGACTCTGGGATGTGTCTGTCATAAGGAGTCAGTGTTGGGGAAACACCTCATACTGTTGCTCTTGAAAATCTTGTAACTCTTATGAACTAACACTGAGAACTGTACAAAGTGGTTTGGATAAAGATAGACATTTTTTGTTACAGCAGGGAGAAGAGACCATGCTAAGAAAGACAATAACAACATGTCACAAAGCAGCCGGAGCATGGATGACCCATCTTCAATAAACAGTAGTCTGTCCACGCTGTGCTCTGAGAAGACTCTCCACGTCACTGCCCAGAATGATGACTACATCACCCTCCAGAGGCTGATAGCAGTGTCGAAGACACTGACTGACAAGATAGTCAAGTTAATACAGGAGTTCAGCGATAACTCCCATCCTGAGTCACAGTCATCAGTGAGTCCACCTCAAGCACTGCTGTAACACTGTCCAAGATATTACTGTGTTACATTACTGTGACGCTATTATGACTTAATCACCACACATGCTATGATATACTGTACGTAAGCAAAGTCAAATCTGCCTTTATCTTTATTTAGTGAAGTGCATTTTTTTTAGAAGCCTGGGAAGGGAGACATTGTTCCTGTCACAGTGTGCAGGGATCAGTCAAATAGAACAGCAAAGTGGTTTTGCTGTTGTATATTATTTAAGCACGGTGGAATGCACCTTTCAACCAATCAGACTGTGCCAATCAGAGTGATGGGATCTAACTGATGTATAACGGTGATGTGTGATCAGAGTGGTCAGATCTAACTGGTGTATAACTGTGATGTGTGCACAGTTAACCAGGCTCTGCCTGCTGTAGTGGATCCTGTTGCTGACTTTGATCCCTCACTCTAATTCAGGTGGACCAGTTTATCAAGCACCTCTCATGTCATCTTCTGAAGCTTCAAGGAAGTTCTCATCTAATGAGTGACTCTGGGAACAATGGGCAAACCAAAGAGGTAAAGAATAATGTACCTCAGTACCAGTTATAGTTTAAATAATATGCATTGCAAGAAAGGTGACGTCACCATGTTTTTTTGTGTGTGTGTGTGTTTACTGAATGTTTTTGTGCCAGTGAAAAGAGTCATTTGCTTTTCTTCTTCTTAGGAAAACCTGAAATTGAAAAGAGAAAATGAGAGGTTGAGAAGGGAGCTTTCTCAAAATAAGAAGAATCTTTCGAAGGCTCTCAAAGCACTGCAAATAGTGAACAGGACAAAACAGGACTCGTGGTTGAAGGCACATTAATTGGACATTCGGTGTCCAATGCCAACCTTTGGCCCAATGGATGGATATAAAACAAAAACAAATCTTAATTAGTAAATGTCATTGCAAAATAATGTTTGTTTGTGTTGCTGTTTCTTCTTCAGGTTTTTGTGTAGGGTTGTTGCTAGGGGACGGGGGATAGGAGGGTTGTTGCTAGGGGACGGGGGATAGGAGGGTTGTTGCTAGGGGACGGGGGATAGGAGGGTTGTTGCTAGGGAGGGGGGATAGGAGGGTTGTTGCTAGGGAGGGGGGATAGGAGGGTTGTTGCTAGGGAGGGGGGATAGGAGGGTTGTTGCTAGGGGACGGGGGATAGGAGGGTTGTTGCTAGGGGAGGGGGGATAGGAGGGTTGTTGCTAGGGGACGGGGGATAGGAGGGTTGTTGCTAGGGGAGGGGGCGATAGGAGGGTTGTTGCTAGGGAGGGGGGATAGGAGGGTTGTTGCTAGGGACGGGGGATAGGAGGGTTGTTGCTAGGGGACGGGGGATAGGAGGGTTGTTGCTAGGGAGGGGGGATAGGAGGGTTGTTGCTAGGGACGGGGGATAGGAGGGTTGTTGCTAGGGGACGGGGGATAGGAGGGTTGTTGCTAGGGGACGGGGGATAGGAGGGTTGTTGCTAGGGGACGGGGGATAGGAGGGTTGTTGCTAGGGGACGGGGGATAGGAGGGTTGTTGCTAGGGAGGGGGGATAGGAGGGTTGTTGCTAGGGGACGGGGGATAGGAGGGTTGTTGCTAGGGGACGGGGGATAGGAGTGTTGTTGCTAGGGGACGGGGGATAGGAGTGTTGTTGCTAGGGGACGGGGGATAGGAGGGTTGTTGCTAGGGGACGGGGGATAGGAGGGTTGTTGCTAGGGGACGGGGGATAGGAGGGTTGTTGCTAGGGAGGGGGGATAGGAGGGTTGTTGCTAGGGAGGGGGGATAGGAGGGTTGTTGCTAGGGGACGGGGGATAGGAGGGTTGTTGCTAGGGGAGGGGGGATAGGAGGGTTGTTGCTAGGGAGGGGGGATAGGAGGGTTGTTGCTAGGGAGGGGGCGATAGGAGGGTTGTTGCTAGGGAGGGGGGATAGGAGGGTTGTTGCTAGGGGACGGGGGATAGGAGGGTTGTTGCTAGGGGACGGGGGATAGGAGGGTTGTTGCTAGGGAGGGGGGATAGGAGGGTTGTTGCTAGGGGAGGGGGGATAGGAGGGTTGTTGCTAGGGGACGGGGGATAGGAGGGTTGTTGCTAGGGGACGGGGGATAGGAGGGTTGTTGCTAGGGAGGGGGGATAGGAGGGTTGTTGCTAGGGGAGGGGGGATAGGAGGGTTGTTGCTAGGGGACGGGGGATAGGAGGGTTGTTGCTAGGGAGGGGGGATAGGAGGGTTGTTGCTAGGGGACGGGGGATAGGAGGGTTGTTGCTAGGGGACGGGGGATAGGAGGGTTGTTGCTAGGGGACGGGGGATAGGAGGGTTGTTGCTAGGGGACGGGGGATAGGAGGGTTGTTGCTAGGGAGGGGGGATAGGAGGGTTGTTGCTAGGGGACGGGGGATAGGAGGGTTGTTGCTAGGGGACGGGGGATAGGAGGGTTGTTGCTAGGGGACGGGGGATAGGAGGGTTGTTGCTAGGGAGGGGGGATAGGCGGGTTGTTGCTAGGGGACGGGGGATAGGAGGGTTGTTGCTAGGGGACGGGGGATAGGAGGGTTGTTGCTAGGGGACGGGGGATAGGAGGGTTGTTGCTAGGGGACGGGGGATAGGAGGGTTGTTGCTAGGGGACGGGGGATAGGAGGGTTGTTGCTAGGGGACGGGGGATAGGAGGGTTGTTGCTAGGGGACGGGGGATAGGAGGGTTGTTGCTAGGGGACGGGGGATAGGAGGGTTGTTGCTAGGGGACGGGGGATAGGAGGGTTGTTGCTAGGGAGGAAGGATAGGCGGGTTGTTGCTAGGGGACGGGGGATAGGAGGGTTGTTGCTAGGGGACGGGGGATAGGAGGGTTGTTGCTAGGGGACGGGGGATAGGAGGGTTGTTGCTAGGGGACGGGGGATAGGAGGGTTGTTGCTAGGGAGGGGGGATAGGAAAGTTGTTGCTAGGGGACGGGGGATAGGAGGGTTGTTGCTAGGGAGGGGGGATAGGCGGGTTGTTGCTAGGGAGGGGGGATAGGAGGGTTGTTGCTAGGGAGGGGGGATAGGAGGGTTGTTGCTAGGGAGGGGGGATAGGAGGGTTGTTGCTAGGGAGGGGGGATAGGAGGGTTGTTGCTAGGGAGGGGGGATAGGAGGGTTGTTGCTAGGGAGGGGGGATAGGAGGGTTGTTGCTAGGGAGGGGGGATAGGAGGGTTGTTGCTAGGGGAGGGGGGATAGGAGGGTTGTTGCTAGGGGACGGGGGATAGGAGGGTTGTTGCTAGGGGAGGGGGGATAGGAGGGTTGTTGCTAGGGGACGGGGGATAGGAGGGTTGTTGCTAGGGAGGGGGGATAGGAGGGTTGTTGCTAGGGAGGGGGGATAGGAGGGTTGTTGCTAGGGAGGGGGGATAGGAGGGTTGTTGCTAGGGAGGGGGGATAGGAGGGTTGTTGCTAGGGGAGGGGGTTGGAAATCTGTTTGTGATGAGGGGGGGGCCTGGGTTCGAGAGGGTGGGGGGTTTGTGATGAGGGGGGGGGGGGCCTGGGTTCGAGAGGGTGGGGGGTTTGTGATGAGGGGGGGGAGGGGTGGGTTCGAGAGGGTGGGGGGTTTGTGATGAGGGGGGGGAGGGGTGGGTTCGAGAGGGTGGGGGGTTTCTGTAGATGAGTGTCTTGTCTGTGTGAGTGTTCTGAGGATGTTGCTCCTGATGTCTCTCAGGAATCTCTTCGGGGTTCTCTTACCGCTCTTTCTGAGCCCCCAAAGAGGAACAGATAGGCATTTTCAGCATCCTGGGGGGTATGTGTAGAGTCGGGGTTTGACTATACCTTAGAAAGTGTGCTTGGGGTGACAGCTGTGCTCGTGTAGGACGGTGTGACTGTCTGTTGGTTTGAAAAGAAAAAAATTGTAGAGGGATTTCTGGTTCTGGTGTGAGGGGGAAAAGTACTGTTGTGTCCCGGAAGTTCACTTTTAACTGGTGTTTCATAACGTGGTTCCAGTGTTGGCATCATTCGGCAGAAACCACAACATGTTTTCCACAACACTGTACAGGCGAAGGTCCTTGCAAATAAACCCAGCGATAGACTTGGCAATAGTCGGATCCCTCGGGGAGTTTAAAGGGAAGCCTTGTTTGGAAATATAATGGTTCCAGACTTTAGATGTCGCATTTGTTTTCCCCCGCTTTGCGCCATTTCAGCCATTCATCTTCTTAATTGTTATAACATCACAACATGCTAGAAACACATAACTACACATAATTAGATGATCATACAGCCCCAAACAAACACGTCCCAAAACTAAAGTATTTATTTACAAAAGTCTCCCTTACCAGTAGTCTATGGCAAACGAGAATAGTGAATCCAATCCACAAATGATACGTATTTAGTAGGGGTGTAACGGATCGCCCCCCAGTTTGGCACGCATGTATACCGCGGAGCAATTGCAAAATGTAACCAAGTAATAATATTACTTAATATTAGTTAATATCCCTTGTAAATCACAATGTAGAGTTGCCATGAAAAGATAGACGCGACAGTTGCGTGCTTTGTTTTACTCTAAAGCCCAATGATAGGTTGATAATGCGCAAAAACTGTTGTTGACTCACTACACGTGAAGCTGGGAATCCAGCTAGTAACTAGCGCTAGTAACGTTGGCGGCGGAGAAGAACTTGAAAGGCCTCCCTCGTCATTTAAATCCCATACTATGGGAGCACTTTGGCTTCTCTGTCAATTATAACAATGATGGAAGAAGATGGAAGAAGGCTTGAACTAAGTTGACTGTGCTGTTAAACAGCTTGGAAAATTCCAGAATATTATGTCATGGCTTTAGAAGCTTCTGATGGGCTAATAGACATCATTTGAGTCAATTGGAGGTGTATCTTTGGACGTATACATGTATTTGGCCAAGGTGTATGTCAAATTCCGACTTCAACTGTATATAAGACCCTGCAACATACCAGCGTCATGTCCAGGGGGTGTACTTGTACATCAAGTTGCATCACTCTACAGAAACAGGAGATGGGGGCTCCTGCCCTATGGGCCATTAGGCTCCAGAGCCATCGGTTCTCAAGGCTACTTAAAAAGACTGTGTTCGGATAGGACTCAAAGCTAAATCAGGTTAGAGATCTGGGGCCTCATTTCTAAAGCTTGCGTACGCCCAAAAATGTGCGTAAGCAAAGTTTCCCGCAATTTTTGGGATTTATAAAAACTGTGCGCACCTCTAAGGCTACGCACACTGTGATCCATGCGTACGCATAGAAACTGGAGGAATGTCAACTGCGACTCCGCTGGCAGAAGGATGAAACAGGCGGAACGCTTTGAAATGGATACAATTTCCACCAACATAAATCGAAATATTATCTCACATACATATTATATATGAAGTATATATGAGTGCACACAAAGAATATATGTGCACACTGCACATATCTTATTCTGCCTTGTCCTGTGCCCATCTTGTACATCCATGTGTCATGTGCATATATCTTTACTGTACATATCATATTGATATTCATGCAAATATATAGACTTTTTATATTCATATTCATTGCACATAGCGCGAGGCTGGACAAGTTGAGCACCCGATTCACTGTTCCCGAGTGCTCAGTGGGATATGGCAATGTGGGATGAATCCAATGATTGCAATATCCAGACATTGAAGAACATGAACAAGCCCACTGTAGACAATTGACGATCATCCCCAAGCACACCCAATGTATACGGACTACAAACATTTTAAACGCAGAGACACTTTATTACTATGTTATTCTCCTATGTTATTCTCTTACGAGAGTGTTACGTTGCAGTGTAATGTAACGTAACAATGAACTTGAAACATTCATGGCTTTTCTACAATGCACTCATTGATCATGAAATGCATCTGGTTAGATGACGAACTGCATTTCCTTATCTTGGTAGCCTATTTGTCTAATATTAATATAAACTTGAATCTAATCTAATCTAAAAGATTTAAGATAATAAATACAAAGGGGATATCTGTTTTTGCAAAACAACTTCTCAAATATTTTGT
>NC_137692.1:17352396-17369896 GCF_963989245.1 Nansenia antarctica | reverse complement strand
CTCTCTCTCTCTGTCCCTGTCTCTTCTTCTCTCTCTCTCTCTCTCTCTCTCTCTCTCTCTCTCTCTCTCTCTCTCTCTCTCTCTCTCTCTCTCTCTCCCTTGTCTCTCCCCCTTTGTGGCTGGAGTGTGAGCGTGTTTTAAAGGTGCAGGTGGAGTGTTTCATTACATGTGTTAGATTAGATTCAACCTTTGTCATTGCACAGAGCACAACAACAGGTATTTCTTTGCTCTAAACACACAAGGTCAGCCATAGTCAATGCCCCGGGAGAAAGTAGGGGTTAAGTGCCTTGCTCGAGGGCACAACGGCAGCGGTAGGTACTGTCCTCTAGACTACCTGCCTCTCTAATCTCTAGACTACCTGTCTCTCTAACCTCTAGACTACCTGTCTCTCTAACCTCTAGACTACCTGCCTCTCTAACCTCTAGGCTACCTGTCTCTTTAACCTCTAGACTACCTGCCTCTCTAACCTCTAGACTACCTGCCTCTCTAACCTCTAGTCTACCTGCCTCTCTAACCTCTAGACTACCTGCCTCTCTAACCTCTAGACTACCTGCCTCTCTAACCTCTAGGCTACCTGTCTCTCTAACCTCTAGGCTACCTGCCTCTCTAACCTCTAGACTACCTGACCTCTAACCTCTAGAGTACCTGCCTCTCTAACCTCTAAACTACCTGTCTCTCTAACCTCTAGACAACCTGACCTCTAACCTCTAGACTACCTGCTACTCCTCATGTCGACCTGTAGTCAGGGTTACCTGTAGTCGAGGGTCTTGAGTGTTTTGATGGCGTGGAGGTTGATCCTGGCTTGGCTGGGGAGGGTCATGGCTGTGTTCACCTCCACTGCTGCAGCACCTGGCTCCTCTACAGATACAACAACAGACATCTCACTACAGACACAACAACAGACATAACAGCAGATACACCAACAGACATACCAACAGACATCTCACTACAGACACATCAACAGACACAGCAACAGACATCTCACTAGAGACACAACAACAGACACAACAACAGACACAACAACAGACAACAACAAACACAACAGACACAACAACAGACATCTCACCACAGACACAACAACAGACGTCTCACTAGACGGTGAGTGTTTTCTGTACCTTTGATTCGCCCTCGCAGGTATGTCAGCAGCTCATTGGTGCCTTTCTGTGATGAAGAACAAACAGCCATCAGACTACAGCTACCGTAGTCTAGGTTACCAATACTGTCACCTAGGTTACCACTACCGTTGTCTAGGTTACAGCTACCATCACCTAGGTTACCACTACCGTTGTCTAGGTTACAGCTACCATCACCTAGGTTACCACCGCCGTCGTCATCTCGGTTACCAATACTGTCACCTAGGTTACCAATACTGTCGTCTAGGTTACGGTGGCCATCCCTCACCGTGAGCAGGTCTCTCCTGATGCCTCTCAGCGGGTTCCCCTCCAGGGTCAGAATCTTCAGCTTGGGCAGGAGGCAGAGGGCGCTGGGCAGGCTGGGGAAGGACCACTCTGTTAGTCTATATCTACCTCTCTGTTATAGTCTAGATCTACCTCTCTGTTATAGTCTATATCTACCTCTCTGTTATAGTCTACCTCTCTGTTATAGTCTAGATCTACCTCTCTGTTATAGTCTAGATCTACCTCTCTGTTATAGTCTATATCTACCTCTCTGTTATAGTCTATATCTACCTCTCTGTTATAGTCGATATCTACCTCTCTGTTATAGTCTAGATCTACCTCTCTGTTATAGTCTAGATCTACCTCTCTGTTATAGTCTAGATCTACCTCTCTGTTATAGTCTAGATCTACCTCTCTGTTATAGTCTAGATCTACCTCTCTGTTATAGTCGATATCTACCTCTCTGTTATAGTCTATATCTACCTCTCTGTTATAGTCTAGATCTACCTCTCTGTTATAGTCTAGATCTACCTCTCTGTTATAGTCTATATCTACCTCTCTGTTATAGTCTAGATCTACCTCTCTGTTATAGTCTAGATCTACCTCTCTGTTATAGTCTAGATCAGTGTTTCTCAACCCTCTCCTCGGGGCGCCCCAGCCGCTCCACATATTTGATCTGATCCACCACCAGCTCACCTGATTCAACTAATCAAGTAAAAACCATAATTGCTTTGTACTTGATTAGTGGAATCAGGTGTGCTGGTGGTGGAACAGATCAAATATGTGGTGCGGCTGGGGCGCCCCGAGGAGAGGGTTGAGAAACACTGGTCTAGATCTACCTCTCTGTTATAGTCTAGATCTACCTCTCTGTTATAGTCTAGATCTACCTCTCTGTTATAGTCTAGATCTACCTCTCTGTTATAGTCTAGATCTACCTCTCTGTTATAGTCTACCTCTCTGTTATAGTCTAGATCTACCTCTCTGTTATAGTCTACCTCTCTGTTATAGTCTATATCTACCTCTCTGTTATAGTCTAGATCTACCTCTCTGTTATAGTCTATATCTATGCTAACCTCTCTGTTATAGTCTATATCTACCTCTCTGTTATAGTCTAGATCTACCTCTCTGTTATAGTCTATATCTATGCTAACCTCTCTGTTATAGTCTAGATCTACCTCTCTATAGTCTTTATCTATGCTACCCTGTCTGTTATAGTGTATATCTATGCCAACCTCTCTGTTATAGCGTACATCTATGCTACGCTATCCTAACCTGTCTGCTAACTAGCTGCTAGCTAACTGTTTAACTAGCCGTCCGCCAGCCCTCGCCTACCTGCTGATGTCGTTGTTGACCAGGTCGAGGCGCTCCAGGCCCTGCAGCAGGGCCACCTCGTCAGGCAAGCTCTTCACCTTGTTGTCCCTCAGCTCCAGGACGCTCAGGGCTCCCAGGTGTCTCAGGTGGTCCGCCTCCAACACCTCGATCTGGTTGTTCCCCACGTGCAGCTCCTAGGAGAGAGGAGAGGTCACACTAACTGTAATATAATATCAGGGTATATACAGGAATCTTGAGGTTAATTTCAATACCTTTCTAAGACTTTTTAAAGACCGTGTCAATATTTTTCCAGACCTCACCGCCACTTGGAGCTGTAACCGTTTACATCAGTGACATCTTTAACTTAACAGTTTTAGTTTTAATAGACACTAGACCACTATCATACAACACCATTTCCGGTTCATCTTTGTTTTTTAATAGAACGAATAAATTCCCAAACTTTTTTTTTTAGGACTCAAACTCTTTGGACAGAGTCTAATTCAGAAAAATATCTACAAAATTCAAGACCTCATAAAATCGTGATAAGACTTTTTAATACTTATTAAGGGTCTTGATTTTCCCAAAATTGATTTATCAACTTTTAATACTTTTCAAGACATCGCGGATACCCTGATTATAGACCTATAACAGTATCAGACACTGATTATAATATTCGCCATTTAGCGGACGCTTTTATCCAAAGCGACTGACATTCCAGTGAGGGCGTACATTTTTCAGTATATGTGGTCCCCACAACCTATGCGTTGTTAGTGCAATGCTCTACCAACTGAGCCACAGAGGACCACATAACTATAATAATTACAATAATAACATACTATTATTAGTGTTACTTACTAATATTAGCATTGCATACAATTATTACTGTTACAGACTGTTTTTGTGGTGAAATCTGGTCCATGCTCTATGCCAGGGGTGGCCAACCAGTCGGAGACTAAGTACCAGAAAGAGCCACATCATACATGCAGGCTCACAAAAGCGCTCATTCACACACACGCAATACATTTCCAATAGGCTATGAGACCAGTGGTGTCATTTCAGCAAAAGCCAAGGTATGGCAAGGTCTGAGTGGATTTTTTTTTCAAAACAGTTGTGCAATAGTCAATTTTGGTGAGTTGTTTCTATACAATTTACTTATGTGACATTAAGGTAATGAATAAAGGAGACAACTACAGTATGTAGGTAGTAGCCTACATCTTTCCTAGCAGGCAGACTGGTTCAATCTCCTTAGAAACAAAACATAACAGATTTAGCTATTCTCAACTCTAAACGAACTGCACTGTTAAAACACTAGATTAGACCTCACCTGTGTCCCTGTCACCTGTTTAGACCTCACCTGTGTCCCTGTACTTGTCTCTGCTGCCCTTTGACCAAAAGAGGTCTTTATGTCCATTTTCCTTTTTTCCCCTGGCATATTTGTTTTACCAGCTCACCTAGTAAAAGTGAGACAATTGACAATATCAAAAACATGCTTGCACACACATATAACTTACTCACACACAAGTTATTGTTACTGGCCCCAATTTGGTACAATTATTACTGAAATTATTGAGAATAGAGAAATTGTTGACATACGTAAACTAGCTGTTGTAATCTTTAATGTTCGCTAACTAGCGAACTCACTAAAATAACATTAGAACATGTTTGTACTGACAGAACATGACATGAACTTGTTCATTAATATGTTACATTTGAACCAACAGTATGTAAATGGAATTTATACAGTTTGTTTAACACACCTGAATGAACGAGAATCGTCGACAAGGTTTTAACATGAACGTTACTCATGGCTTGTTTATTGAGGAACCGATGTCCCGCTCCAGTGTTGCCAGATAGGCCTACTTTTGGTCACTCTGGATGGGTGGATTCGGCAGCTTTTAGACTGGTTGGGCTTGAAATTGTCAATCCCGTCTGGCAACCCTGCGCTCCACTACAGCGCTCGGCTGGTGGGGTGAGATGGAGCCGGGAGGTTTTGAGTTACCGTTGTGTGTAGTGGATAAAATCACCAAAATGACTAAACGTGTTTCAGATGAAAAAAAATGTAAACCAGGTATGGCGAGTGCCATGAATTGCCATACCAAAACGATGCCTATTGAGACACAGAGAGCGAGCCACGCACTTTTAATGAATGGATTAAAGAGCCGCACAGAGACAGGCAAAGAGCCACATGCGGCTTGCGCATGGCCACCCCTGCTCTATGCTATACTGTTACATACTAGTATTCCTATAACACACTATGACATGCTACTTATTGTTGTATTTTGTAAGAGCTAGCTGTATTCTGTCTATGTGACAAATAAACGTTGATTTGATGAGCATCTCTACTGTCTTTACCTTGAGCGTCTTGCAGGCGGGCAGCTCAGGGAGGAAGCGGAGTCTGTTGTGTCTCAGATAGAGCTGTTCCAGAGAGGCCATCTGAGCCAGCACTGGAGGGACGCTCTCCAGCTCGTTGTGAGTGCAGTCGAGTAGCCGCAGACCTGGGGAGCAGAGTAGGGTAGGGCGGAGAGATGAGGAGAGGAGAGGGGAGTAGAGTAGGGTAGGGCGGAGGGGAGGGGAGGGTAGCGGAGTAGGGTAGGGTAGGAGAGATGAGGAGGGGAGAAAGGAGAGGGGAGTAGAGTAGGGTAGGGTAGGAGAGATGGGGAGGGGAGAAAGGAGAGGAGGGGAGTAGAGTAGGGTAGGGCGGAGGGGAGGGGAGGGTAGGGGAGGGTAGGAGAGATGGGGAGGGGGGAGAGTAGGGTAGGGCGGAGGGGAGGGTAGGGGAGTAGGGGAGGGTAGGAGAGGTGGGGAGGGGAGGAGAGGAGAGTAGAGGGGAGGGGAAGGTAGGAGAGTAGGGTAGGAGAGATGGGGAGGGGAGAGAAGGAGAGGAGAGGGGAGGGTAGAGTGTCTTCATTATCTCCATCTTATGAGTCTCAACATAGTTAGGGTTAGAGAGAAGGTTGTTAGGGTTAGAGACAGACAGACAGGCAAACAGACAGACAGGCAGACAGACAGGCCGACCGACCGACCGACCGACCGACCAACCGACCGACCAACCGACAGATAGACCAAGACAGACAGACAGACAGACAGATATTTACTGCTCATGGCGCTGACTCCGGAGGGGAGCGTCGTCAGGCGGTTGTGGGAGAGGTTGAGCTTCCCCAGCTGGGTGAGACGCCCCAGGCCGTCAGGCAGGGAGGTCAGCTGGTTGTGGGACAGGTCCTTTCACAGAGACAAACAAACAACCATTGAACCTGAAGGCCGTATTGTTGAGGGGGGCTATTTTTACACTGAACGGTTGGAATGACACGACGGAGAGACGCAGAGTCATCGGAGATCAACATCCTCCGCCATAACCAGTAACTGAGAAAACGATCAGATCCGTCACAAGTTAATAAAAGGTGGCGCCCTGCCTTCGCCATCAGGACCCCTAGGCTCTGCAACGACCTGCCTGATGGATATTAGGCTAGCGAGATCGGATTCGGAATGTCTTGTTTTACTGTTTTCTACTTATATTCTTGTTTGTTCTTTTTAGAACCTTCTGTGAAACGTTTTTCTTTTGGGGGAGGGGGGGCGGGTTCTCCAAAAGGTTCCCCTAGGGAGCAAAGTGTGTCACATGATCAGCCGTTCACGCTGAAGCCTGGGCCACACCGGATACCTCTACCTCAGCATCGTGTGATACCTCTACCTCAGCATCATGTGTGATACCTCGGCTGTGTGGCTGCTCTAACCTGTTAACATGGCTGTGTGGCTGCTCTAACCTGTTAACATGGCTGTGTGGCTGCTCTAACCTGTTAACATGGCTGTGTGGCTGCTCTAACCTGTTAACATGGCTGTGTGGCTGCTCTAACCTGTTAACATGGCTGTGTGGCTGCTCTAACCTGTTCAACTTGGGCGCCGAAATGAAACGCACACACGCGCTGCTGAGGTAGAGGCATCCGGTGTGATCCGGGCGTGACCTTCAAACAATGACTGAACAGATGAAACCTGTTTTTTATTTGTTGCCATTGAAGCCAGTTTGCTTTGCGCTAGTAGTGTGACCTTTGACCTCTCGGCCTACGGGAGCCGAGCTCGGCGGTAAACGTACGATGTCGTCGAGGTCGTGGAGCTGGGCCACCTCTTCGGGCAGGTGTTCTAGAAGGTTCTTCTGCAGGTGGAGACAGCGAAGGTTCCGCAGCCCAAACAACTCCGCCGGCAGGTCCCTCAGCTGATTGTGACTGCAGGGCAGTAGGGCAGGGTCAGGGGTCAGAGGTTAGGGGTTAGGGTCAGGGGTGAGGGATTAGGGGTGAAGAGTCAGGGTTAGGGCTCAGGGTGAGGGTCAGGATTAGGGTCAGGACTAGGGTTAGGGCTAAGACTAGGACATTAGTATGTACCTCAGAATGAGTTTCTGGAGCTGTTCCAACTCTCCGATAGCTTTGGGTAGAGAGGTGAGCTGGTTGTCATGGACCTGTCGGGGGGGGGGAGAACACGTCAGAACAGACTTCTACAACCATTATTGTTACGGTTTTCATTACCTTTTATTAAATTGTATTGTTGATTACTGTGGTATTGTTGAAGAGTTGCTCTACTCCAAGCATTTCATGGCATTGCCTACTCGTATCCCATAATAATCCCGTAATGATAATGATGTGATATAATGATAGCTTACCCATCCATTCTAACACTGTGTCTAGGGGTGTAACGGATCACGGAAATTCCGTGATCCGTTCGGATCGCCCTCCACGGTTCGGAACGCATGTGTACCGCGGATCAATTGCAAAATGTTAACAAGTAATAATATTACTTAATATTAGTTAATATCCCTTGTAAATCACAATGTAGAGTTGCCATGAAAAGATAGACGCGACAGTTGCGGGCTTTGTTTGACTCTAAAGCGCAATGATAGGTTGATAATGCGAAAGAAAAAGAATCCGTTGTTTGCTCACTACACGTGAAGCTGGGATTCCACAACAACAAGGCTGCGTTCGTAAATCCGCTCTGGAATCTGATCAGCGTTCAAGGAACGCCTCTTGTCCAATCAAATTACTTGGTCGCTTTATGACGTCGGACCCAGTGTGCGCTCCGGCGCTCTCAAAGCGAATTTACGAACGCGGCCCAGGTGTATCATGGCGAGTGCTAGTTACGTTGTTCCGGCGGAGAAGAACTCGAAATGTATGGGAGCACTTTGGCTTCTCTGTCAACTATGACGGGAGGCACGAAAAAGGTAGCTCGACAACTTCTGATAATGTAGGCATTTTTTTCATACCATGTTCAAAATAAGGGTTCACTTTATTATTTAGTTAAAAGTGGCATAAAACATGTTTATTCATCTGCTTTAAAGAGCCCAGGGATTCACTGCTGCAACCAGGCGCCTCCTCCCTCTCTCCTATCATTTAAATTGAGTGTATTTCAGTATAATTATGTAATGTTTGAGTGTAGAATATGTTATATATATTATATATATGTATATATATGTATGTAGATATATATATTACCAGTTTTGACATCTTGAATGTTGTTGGTTTTTGTCACATAGTAAAAGTGGTGTTTTTACAGAATTCAAGGAAAAAGCAGTTTTTATAAAAACAAAAATGTTTTGTGTTGATCCGAAAAATTATCCGATCCGTGACTCAAAAACGGTGACCCGATCCGATCCGTGAGTTAGGTGATCCGTTACACCCCTAACTGTGTCTAACTGTGTTTCCCTGTAAATCGCGTTCACACGTACCCCTTTCCAGGTAAATTCCATGGAATTTACTGGGAAGACTCGTACGTGTGAAAGGGGCTTTGTCAGTTAACTAGCTACACTACCAAGACAGTTAACTAGCTACACCACCAAGACAGTTAACTAGCTACACCACCCAGACAGTTAACTAGCTACACCACCCAGACAGTTAACTAGCTACACCACCAAGACAGTCTGGCTACACCACCCAGACAGTTAACTAGCTACACCACCAAGACAGTTAACTAGCTACACCACCCAGACAGTTAACTAGCTACACCACCCAGACAGTTAACTAGCTACACCACCAAGACAGTCTGGCTACACCACCCAGACAGTTAACTAGCTACACCACCCAGACAGTTAACTAGCTACACCACCAAGACAGTTAACTAGCTACACCACCCAGACAGTTAACTAGCTACACCACCAAGACAGTTAACTAGCTACACCACCCAGACAGTTAACTCCCTTGCGGAGCTGCTAACAGGGTGGTGTATAAGTTATAGGGTTAGGGTTAGGGTTAGTTATAACCCACATCTAGGACCAGCAGGGCGGGCAGCAGACGGAGGTCCTCAGACCTATAACAGGGTATAACAGGGTATAACAGGGTATAACAGGGTATAACAGGGTATAACAGGGTATAACCCACATCTAGGACCAGCAGGGCGGGCAGCAGACGGAGGTCCTCAGACCTATAACAGGGTATAACAGGGTATAACAGGGTATAACAGGGTATAACAGGGTATAACAGGGTATAACAGGGTATAACAGGGTATAACCCACATCTAGGACCAGCAGGGCGGGCAGCAGACGGAGGTCCTCAGACAGGCCGTGCAGCTTGTTGGAGGGCAGCAGCAGCTTGGTCAGGTCCGTCTGGTCCCACCACTGCTCCTCGGACCCAAAGGCCAGGTTCTGTTTGGCTTCCTCCGGGGTGTCCAGGTTCAGCCTCCACACACTCTGTGGGACTGCAGCAAGGCAAGGCAAGGCAAGCTACGTTTATTTGTATAGCACATTTTCATACAATACTGTGTTTCCACAGATTATTTGTTTATTTACATTATCTGTGTTCTATTGTTGGTAAATATGTAAATACGTAAATAAATTTGATTTAATTTAAAAAATATTATATTAATATTGAAGTTAACTGCAGAATCTGATTATTAATTATTAATCTCTGAGTATCAATTGGAGAAGGGGTAGGATTAAATAAGCTTATGCTTCTTCCTACTCCTTTTCGGACATGTTAAGTTAATAGTATTTTTTGTTTTGTTTAGTTTTTTCTTGTTTTTTTGTTGTTAACTATTTCTTTTTTCACATGTTCGAAATAAAGCTTTCATTCATTCATACAACAGGGGCAATTCAAAGTGCTTTTAAATACAACATAAAAAAAATAAAAAATAAAGCAAGAGGAGGATAGTAAGAAAATAAAAAAATGACTAGAAAGAATAGATCAAATAAAATAGATAAACATTTCACAAGATGGATAAAAAAAGACATTCTGTGGGACTGGATACATGCGGATAAAAGACAATCTAGGGCTAGGCGACTACAGCATGCCGCGTTACCTTCTGTGAGACCCCGGCCGGACAGGTTCAGTTGGCCGCTTTTCCTGGCAGCTTTCAGCAGCCCGGAGGGAACCGCAGACCCCTCTGCTTTCACCGGGTTAAACCCGACCAGAGAGCCACCACCACCGCCTCTTTTGAAGCGCGACATGTCGATGAAGAGAGGGGTCGGGCTGGCTTCTCGTCCGGTTGTTTGGTCGTTGCACGCATGAGATGTTAGGATGAGATATTATTATTATGATTTGCAACTCTCAAACGCAACGCTGCTGGTCAGCTGTCAAACAAACTGTTGCTGTTTCCCGAAATGACAGTTTCACATCCGTGTCATCGGCGGGGAGTCAACTTCACAATAAAAGTCCCTGAAACGCGAATGGGCATCGGTGTCTAGAATTAGAATATCATGAGTTTAGAATGATAAGGTTCTATCTCCGTTTAGAATGAGAAGGTTCTATCTCCGTTTAGAATGAGAAGGTTCTATCTCCGTTTAGATTTGATAAGGTTCTATCTCCGTTTAGAATGATAAGGTTCTATCTCCGTTTAGAATGATACGGTTCTATCTCCGTTTAGAATGATACGGTTCTATCTCCGTTTAGAATGATACGGTTCTATCTCCGTTTAGAATGATAAGGTTCTATCTCCGTTTAGAATGATACGGTTCTATCTCCGTTTAGGGCAGTTCAGACATATTGAGCGTCAAAGTGTTTACATTCCATTATGTTTTGTGAGATGGAACCTTTGTATTTTATTAATTACTAACTCAAAAATGTCAACATTTTTAAAAATAACACCACACAGGCATTAATAAACACCTAATGGATCAGATTATGTAAAAAAAAACAATTTTGACAAAAATTGAGATAGAACCTTATAATTCTAACGTCACGATATGTATGTAAAACTGTATCCACTGTTCATAGTTCTCTTTTTTCCGTAGGTCTGACAAAGCGGACTCTTATTTTGAAGATCTTCGACCAAAGAACCCGGAAGTGGTCGCGTTGGGTCCTGCCGGCAGGGTTGCCATATCGGGCGTGTTCACGCCGAATGGGCTACTTTTGATCACACTGGGCTGGAAAAAAAGCATTTGGGCGGGTTGGGCTGGATAAATAGCATTTAGGCGGTATCAAAATGTCAGTGCCTGAAAGTTACAAAATCCGTCAAGTTAGAATACACACCCCTAGTAGTTACATACTTTGTAGTTCATGTATATCTACCTGGCTTGACACTGCACTAAGGACCAGGTCTCAAGCCTTTGTACTACATGGTTTAGCAGTAATTCCAGAAAAATTACATTCGAGTTACTAAAAACAGTATTTCTTGATATTCTTTCTATGCAAATGTTTCCCATTCCATTCCGAAATAAACTTAAAAAGTGCCATGTTCAATTTTGCTGGGCTGTTACTTTGAATCAATTTATTTTTCAAAGAGACTGATAAATATTAAGTTGTTCCTGTTAGATCCTATGGGTGTGTTCGTAAACTCCCTCTGAGAGCACCGGGAGCGCACACGGGGTTCAACGTCATAAAGAGCCCAGGTCATTTGATTGGACGAGGCATTCCATGAGTGCTGATCAGATTTCCAGAGCGAGTTTACGAACGTAGCCTAAGACTGGTCTATTGCTAGAGTTCCTGTTGTTCAACTGAAGGTTTCAGTTCCTCTGTGAGGCAAGAGAGGTAGAGGAAGTTGGAACTGTGCAGCAACATAGGACTGTTATCAGAGGAGCAGACTTGTAGAACACCAAGACATTAAATTAATTCATTAAAGCACCCAGTGAACAGTGAGGCCTGAGCCTCTGTCAGCCAGTGTGCTGGAAGTGACCAATAAGGACCAGTTTACTGTGTTCACAGTGATGGGGGGCTCCAGAGAGGAGTGACAGGCAGGTCAAACAGGTACGTTTCTAATTTGATGTGGACTTTGTGATATTTAAGCTGATTGTGTTTGACCATAGTTGACTTTCCTGCTTCAGGATTCAGATGCTCTACCCTTCATCCTGAAGTGTGCACTTGTGACCTATTGTTTATGTTAGGATGTCAGAAAACGGGGACATTTCAGATTTTATTTCAACCTTTTGCGATTGTTATGCTGATTTGATGCATACCTTTGTAGCCTTGATTGTACATATGGTGGTTTTAGTGTACGGGTAATTTGTCTTTTTTATTGATTCATTTAATCTAAATTATAAATGTTACTGCATTACTCTACAGTCAACACAAACTGCACCATTCATAGCTGGTTATAAAGAGGAACTGAACAGAAAACCAACTTCTCCTTTAAAGTGTATGTGGCCTTGGTAGTAGTCAAATACATGCATTCTACAGGGATAAGAGTTGTTTAAAGACAAAACCTATAACAGGGATAAGAGTTGTTTAAAGACAAGGGCAGCAGCGTACATAAGATTAGACCTATTGGGTATTTGAGCTGTGATGCTTATTAAAGTGAAGTGCTCTTATGACACTTAACTCCTCCTACTGTCCCGGCTCGCTCCAGGTCTGTTGTGTATAATGGAGAAGAGTTTCTGAAAGTCCGGTACGGGTAGGATACAAATGCGTGCCGTACCGGTCAATGGAAAAGCGCCATTAAGTACACACACACACAGAATATTAACCTTTATTAAACCAGGCAGGGCCAATAAGAACTAATTCTTATTTACATTGGCGGCCTGGCACACACACACACACACACACACACACACACACACACACACACACACACACACACATGCAAGCACGCACGCATACACACACACACACACACACACACACACACACACACACACACACACACACACACTACCGTTGCATATACTGTATATTGCACATTGCACATGCCTCTTTGATATAGCCTCTTTATACATCTGCACATTACATACTGTACATAAGGTACCTTACATAGCTCATAACTGTACATAGCTCATAACTGTACATAGCTCATAACTGTACATAGCTCATAACTGTATATAGCTCATAACTGTATATAGCTCATAACTGTACATAGCTCATAACTGTACATAGCTCATAACTGTATATAGCTCTTAACTGTACATAGCTCATAACTGTACATAGCTCTAAACTACCGTACATGTCTTACTGTACCTATCACTATCATTGTCACGTTTCTATATCTATATGTTCATATATCACTATTTGCACTTCTGGTTAGATGCTAAACTGCATTTCGTTGTTATAGTATGTGTACTCTGCAATGACAAAAAAGTAGAATCTAATCTAATCTCAAGTTAAATCTACACACATACAACTGAAAGTGTAATTTATATTAGTTTTACATTACTCTAATCTACAACCTACATAATTATTGTTCTATTGCTCTTTTTTCCATTGTCTTTTTAAACTATTTTTGGTTATATATTGTTGTTTTTTATGTCCTATGCACCAACCTCACCAAGTCCAGTTCCTGTATGTGTACATATACTTAGTAAAAATAATTAAAAATAATTAATAAAAATAGTTAATAAAAATAATTGTGATTGTGATTGTGATGTGTCCTCTGTGTGTGTAGTGTCAGTCCCACTCTGACCACTAGAGGGCAGCAGTCCAGGTCCTGTGAGATGGAGGGGTCTCTGACTGGAAAGTCTTCAGGACTGTGTCAGTGTAGGTTTCTACTCCTGCCTCAGATCCTGTCTGCAGCAGTTGATGACAACCAGTTGGTTGATTGTTCATTGTGAAATATGTGGGAAAAAAGTGCAATAGACTTGCATAACAGAAGCATGGGATTTGAATGTTTATTATTTTATTACTTTTTAAAATTATTTCTGGAAATGCAGCTGATCATGAAACAATCCAGATGAATCATTAGATTATCAGTCAGATTGATGATGAACTCTGAGACCCAGAGTCTCTGACCCTGAGGAGAGAGAGTGGATGTGTATAAGAGTTGGTAAAATGGTGTGTTTGAGTTCTGATGCTGTATTAAGGAGCTATGTGTAAGATAGCAGGGAGTGGATGTGAAGACAGCTGTTTCACCTTCTGCCTCCTCCTTCTCATCCTGACAGAGGCGCCATAGTGGCAGCACTAGTCTACTAGCCTGAACTAGCCCTATAGTTAAGTTCCTTCATTTTAATATCATGATGATGATTGTTGAGTTATCTGGGGGTTTTCTCAATTGTCTGCCTCAACTGGAAGAGGCCTGGGGGACACAGAGGACGCTGGACAACTCTGCTTCTTTGGGATCTTTTTCTCCCATTTATTTGAGGTAAAAATAGAAGTACGTAGAAGTAGCCTTCTCCCTAGAAGGAGAGGTAGAAGTAGGTACTTCTATCAATAGAAGTAGGTTGAAAACCTTTAAGAAAAACAAAACAAATAAACGTCTGATTTATTCAGAACTTCTGATACCATCAACTAAGGACATAATACATAATATTTACTATATTGCATCATATTCACTACATTATAGCAAGAATTGAATGGCAAAGAGACTAAACTAATACATAATATATAGAAAAGGGTTAGGGTTAGGGTTACAACATATGTACTTTACCAAACAAGTAAATAATGCAATTTCAACAGAGGTTCATAAAAATTAGAAAGTCATCAAAGTAAGTTAGTACTATTAAATCAATCAGATGGTGGTCCAGTGGTCTAGCACCGCGGTCTACAGTGCACACATATGCCCATGTTGACATGGGTTCGAGTCCGGCCCATGCCCTGCTGACATGCCCTCTCTCCCTTCTTCTCCTTACTTTCCTGTCTGTCTGCACTATATCTGTCCAATAAAATGAAAAATATGAGTGACTGCCCCACTAACTTTAAATCAATCAGATGAATCATCAACACTAAAAATAATAATAAGCTTTGCCCACAAAAACTTAAATAATAATGTGTTAACATTAATTAATGTTGATAATGTGAATCTCCTGAATTTTGTGTTGAGTCATGCTAGGCTATAGTATGGAGACGGAGGAATATAGCTCACTTTGAAGAGAGAAAAGTGGATGCTTGGGGTTTATTTGAATCTGCAATGAGGAGGGATGTTTGGGGGATTTTTAAACATTTGAGGAGGGAGGTTTCTGTTAAGGATTTTGTCCGGGGAAGTGGTTTGATTTCTTTATGGGTGGCAAAATGGAAATAAAGATCTGAGGGTTATCTACGTGCAGAACTCAGCTGCCAGGGTCCTCACCCACACCAAGCCCTAGCAGCACATCACCCCCACCCTCATTCACCTCCACTGGCTCCTGGTCAAGTCCCGCATCACATTCAAAATCCTCCTCCTCACCTACAAATCCCTTCACACCTGCGCCCCCCAGTACCTAACTGACCTCCTCCCCCAGCATACCCCTTCCCGGAACCTGCGGTCCGCAGACATGGGCCTGCTGTCCACCCCCCGCACCAACCTACGGACCTTTGGGGCATGAGCCTTCAGCGTGGCTGCACCTACTCTCTGGAACTCCCTCCCCACAGCGATCCGCAACGCCCCCACCCTGGACTCCTTCAAACTAGCCCTCAAAACTCATCTGTTTTCCAAGGCATTTGGCCCCTAGTCATTGTTTCACCCCCTTGTACAGCGTCCTTGGGTTTTTGAAAGGCGCTATATAAATTAAAGTTATTATTATTATTATTATTATTATTATTATTATTATTATTATTAGCTGAGGGTTATTTTATTTTATTGGTTTCTTTGAGTTGAAGGGGGGTACGGCCTGCCCTTTATTTTATTTTGGTCTACATGTTTTTCTTGTCTAACCCAGGCCTTGTTGCATTGTACTGAAGTGAGATGGCAGGAGAAGTGTATACTAATGTATGTATGCATGTATGTATGTCTCCTTTCATTAATGTATGTATGCATGTATGTATGTCTCCTTTCATTAATGTATGTATGCATGTATGTATGTCTCCTTTTACTTTGATATGTACATGAATCTATTTGATATTTTTAGAATGAAAAGAGAAAAAAGAAAGAAAAGAAAAGTCACTGTGCTCAGATTACAGTGTCCTTTTGAGGCGTGGGTTCGAATCCCACTTCTGACATACACTTTTTACTGCATTTCGTTGTCTGATGCTTGTACTGCAATGACAATGAAGTTGAATCTAATCTAATCTAAAAATGTATGTTTAAAATGATGGTGTAGATTCATTTTAACTGACATAACTACAATGGTGTTGGAAGCCTTTCTGACTACTCTTATGATTACTGATGGATAGATGATTCACTTAGACAAATGCATTTATTGTAAATCGATTTGGATGAAAGCTTAATGCCAAAAAATAAACATTCAAGTTAAAGTCAACCACTCTCTCCTGAGGCAAGGGGTGACTGGGAATCAAGGAGCTTGGACATTCCCCTCTGTAACAGCTAAGGGATGAGCTCCAACTTGTATCCAGAACTCAGCCAGAAGAAGAGAAACGTGAGTAAACTCTCTTTTTGATTAATCGTCATATAACAAGATTGAACTCTGATGGAAATGTTCAGTCTGAATGTTGTACTATGTGAACTCTGATACTGAGCAGTACAAATCATGACTGTTTATGGTTCTTGTTGATAATTAACCAGGAAGAGTCCGCTGTACTTGTGTTGTGTTGTGTTGTGTTGTGTGGTGTTGTGTTGTGTTGTGTATTATTGTGCTGTGTTGTGTGGTGTTGTGTTGTGTTGTGTTGTGTTGTGTGGTGTGGTGTTGTGTGGTGTTGTGTTGTGTTGTGTGGTGTTGTGTGGTGTTGTGTTGTGTTGTGTGGTGTTGTGTTGTGTATTATTGTGTTGTGTTGTGTTGTGTTGTGTGGTGTTGTGTTGTGTTGTGTATTATTGTGTTGTGTTGTGTTGTGTTGTGTGGTGTTGTGTGGTGTTGTGTTGTGTGGTGGTGTGTTGTGTTGTGTGGTGTGGTGTGGTGTTGTGTGGTGTTGTGTTGTGTGGTGTTGTGTTGTGTGGTGTTGTGTTGTGTATTATTGTGTTGTGTTGTGTTGTGTTGTGTGGTGTTGTGTGGTGTTGTGTTGTGTGGTGTTGTGTTGTGTTGTGTGGTGTGGTGTGGTGTGGTGTGGTGTTGTGTTGTGTGGTGTTGTGTTGTGTTGTGTTGTGTTGTGTATTATTGTGCTGTGTAGTGTAGTGTTGTGTTGTGTGGTGTTGTGTTGTGTTGTGTATTATTGTGTTGTGTTGTGTTGTGTGGTGTTGTGTTGTGTTGTGTATTATTGTGTTGTGTTGTGTTGTGTATTATTGTGTTGTGTTGTGTTGTGTTGTGTAATGTTGTGTTGTGTGAGCTTTGATACTGAGCATTAAAAGTTGTGTAACTGTATATGGTTCTTGTTGACAATGAACCAGAAAGAGAGGGTACTATGACTATGATGTATCAGGATATTAACAGTTAAAGAATCAATAAAATCAACAGACTATCTAGGTCTTTCAGTGCTATTATGTCGAAGGTATGAAGATGGCTTAAACGTTATTTAAAGTGTCACAGTTTGCAGGCTTGAAATGTACATGTTTGTGCCTCAGCACTACACCTGATTTTTTCAGTCCAGCAGCTGCCATACAATCCGTCCAGACTGTCCAGGGCCCATAACTTAGGTCATTGCTGTGTTCAGGGCCTT
>NC_137692.1:17329896-17347396 GCF_963989245.1 Nansenia antarctica | reverse complement strand
GACCAGGCTGGTGAACAGCATGAGGAGGAGGTGCCAAGCTGTTGTGACTGCGTATGGATCTTCCACACGCTACTGAGGTCCCTGACAGTGTAAAATTAATAAAGTGTAAAAATGTGTTGTTTTTTCCTTATTACTGTGGGAGAGTGCAATCATCCAATCCACCAAGCAACTCAAAACGAGAGTGAATACCAACAGAAGAATATAAGGGATTTTGGCAAATATTTTTGGGCCGCTACCCACACGTTTAGCTGTGTTGCTCATTCCACGAATGCATGATCCTTACAAGTTGTATAATTGGTATTATTAAAGAGGAGGAATAATCAACCAAAATAACGTTTCCGAACCTTTTTTGAGGGGTTTATATTTGGACACTGACGGAATTTTTATTATATTAGCTGTTAACCAAAACATATTCAAGTATAATGAATATGGCCTTAAAGTGCAGACTCTCACCTTTAAGTTGAGGGTTCACATCCAAATTGGAGGAAGGGTTTCATAACAGCTCTTTAATATGTGGCCCCCTCTTTTTCAAGGGTCCAAAAGTAATTGGACAATTGAATCATCAGCTGTTTCATGGACAGATCTGGACTATTCCTTTGTTATTTATTTTATTATCATTTAAGCAGGTAAAAGGTCTGAGTGGCATTTGAGTGGCAAAAGTGTGGCATTTGCATTTGGAAACAGTTGCTGTGAACGCACAACATACGGTCAAAGGATCTCTCAATGCAAATGACACAGGTTATCCTTAGGCTGCAAAAACAAACAAATACAACAGAGAGATAGCAGGAACATTAGGAGTGGCCAAATCAACAGTTTGGTACATTCAGAGAAAAAAAGAACGCACTGGTGAGCGCGGCACCACAAAAAGGTCTGGACGTCCACAGAAGACTACCGTGGTGGATGATCACAGGATCCTTTACGTGGTAAAGAAAAACCCCTTCACAACATCCATCCATGTGAAGAACAGTCTCCAGGAGGTAAGCATATCAATGATATTTGCAATGTTTCCAAGTTGTTACATTTTGTTTTGTTTGCAGATGATACAAATGTATTTTGTTCTGATTTGGAGCAGCTTCTGGATACAGTGGAAACGGAACTAAAAACTATAAAACGATGGTTTGACACAAACAAGTTGTCATTGAACTTAGAAAAAACTAAACTTATGATATTTGGAAATCTAAAAATTAATAGTCAAGTACAAATCACGATAGATAATGTTGAAATTGAAAGAGTTTATGAAAACAATGTTTTGAAGAGTTGTTATAGACCACAAACTATGTTGGAAAACACACATAAACTATTTAAAGACAAAAATATCAAAGTCTATTGCAATACTGCATAAAACAAAAGACATACTCAATCCAAATTCAATACACATATTGTACCGTTCTCTAATAGTTCCATACATAACTTACTGTGTGGAAGTGTGGGGAAACACATACAAAACAATCACAAATCCAATTTATTTACTACAGAAAAGAGCTATACGAATTATAAACAGAGCTGCCTATCAAGAACCAACTAACAAATTATTCATAAACACCTATGATCTCAAATTTAAAGAATTGGTGGACTTCAAAAAAGTAATGTATAAAGTAAAAAACAAGATGCTTCCAGACTGTATCCAGAGACTGTTTCAAGTTAGACAGAGTAATTACGAACTCAGAGGAATATGTATGTTTATGAAAACAAAGATAAGAACAAATGCAAAGCAAAGATGTATACGGTAACAGTTAAGGGAGTTAACTTATGGAATACCTTTGAAGAGGAAATGAAAATGTGTAGTACACTAAAAGGATTTTAAAAATTACTAAAAAGTAGGATGATTGACAAGTATAGAACAGAGGTATAGATATAGTTTTTGTTTGGTATTTTTGAACTTTTCTTAAAAAAAGTTAAATTTTGTTTATAAATGTTTCTATGTCTTGATTATGCACTTATAAGGGGAAAACCACTCATGTAAAAAGGGTAGGCGCATTAATATAGTTTTTTGTTTGGTACTTTTGAGTTTTCTGTTAAGATGCGCAAGTGAAATTTTGTTGTTGTTGTTTTTGATTATGCACTCATGGGGAAAGAAAACATGCATGTAACAAGGGTAGGCGCAATAAGCCATGGCTTCAGCCTACACCTTTTTGGTCCTGGTACGCATTGTGACTGTGTATTTTATTTTATTTTATATGTATTGTGAATTGTATAAGGGACCAAAATAAACATTCTCAATCTCAATCTCAATCTCAATATCATTATCCAAGTCTACCATAAAGAGAAGACTTCACAAGAGCAAACACAGAGGGTTCACCACAAGGTGCAAGCCATTCATAAGCCTCAAGAATAGAAACACCTGGGCCTCATTTATAGAAAGTACTCAGATCAAATGTTGATCTTACCCGTGTCGTACGTAGAAAACCACGTCAACGTAGTGATTTATACAATTTCAACGTGAGTCAATTTGACCGTGGAAACGATCGTAGCTATTGACCTTGCGTACGCACATTACCTACTGGTTATGTTATCACAGTCATGTGAGCCGCACTGCCTACTGTAATTCATGCAAATGGCTCGTAATAAAATTAATGATGTTGTTATCAGCCGAAAAAATGAGTTTAATTCAAGATTTAAAGGGAACTGATGTTTATGATTGTATTTCAGTCTTTCTTTATATCCCTCCGGGGGCCTCATTTATAAAAAAGTACTTGAACGTCATCTTTGACTTTCACGTAAGCACATTTTTCTAAACGGACGTAAGCATTATTTATAAAACGATGGTTAAAAATTGCGTACTTGCTTCCTTCTATAAATACGAAATATACTGTACTTGGAATTGAATGCAGGTGAATGAGGTTTGTATTAACGCCCTGTGATAGAGGCTCAATTATAGCGGCTGAATTAAGCCAAGTGCTATAATATAGGGTAGGCGTTCGTCTGGAAGCGGGAGAGGGCAGAGAAGGGTGGCTTCTCGGTAAGTTACATTTGTAACGTTTGATCATGACAACTAACCAGGCAAATGCTTATACTCAGTAGGCTACTCAAGTTGTAAAAGAAAATCAGGGGAGGTGGTGGATTTTATCATATGAGGACAATTTTAGCATCCCCTCAGCGTGCGTGCCCCCTCGCACTTTGAAATAGCAGTAATACCACGTTAATTGATAAAATGACATAAAGTATTGAAAGAGGGGATGGCCGTTTTAGAAGGGGGACGATTTTGACTGTTTTTATTTCAGGGGGGATGCCATCCCCCTTCATCCCCCTCAACTCGAGCACTGCTTATTTTATACTGTAATAATATAATGGTCTTATTCTTATCAGGTGACATTGAAAACATGGCTGCGAACTCCCTTTGCGAACTCCCAGACACCGGAGAAACTCCAGTATAATTTAGCGCATGGCCGGGCAAGGTCCGTTGTGGAACGCACAGTGCACTAGGCATGTTGAAGGGAAGATAGACAGCTCCGGGGCCTCATTCATAAAAAAGTACTTGAACGTCATCTTTGACTTTCACGTAAGCACATTTTTCTAAATGGACGTAAGCATTATTTATAAAACGGGCTGAGATGGTTTAAAGTTGCGTACGTGCTTCCTTCTATAAATACCAAACATACTTGGAATTGAACACAGGTGAATGAGGTTTGTATTAACGCCCTGTGATAGAGGCTCAATTATAGCGGCTGAATGAAGCCAAGTGCTATAATATAATATAATACAGACAGACAATACTGACAATATTATATACTGTCTGTATTATATTATATTATAGCACTTGGCTTCATTCAGCCGCTATTTGAGCCGCTATCACAGGGCGTTAATACTATATTATAGGGTAGGCGTGCGTCTGGAAGCGGGAGAGGGCAGTAATACCACGTTCATTGATAAAATGACATAAGGGATGGAAAGGGGGGATGGCAGTTTTAGAAGGGGGATGATTTGGACAGTTTTTATTTCAGGGGGGGGTGCCATTCCCCCTCATCCCGACTCAACTCGAAATCCAGTATCATTTAGCGCGTGGCCGGGCAAGGCATAGGCATGTTGAAGAGAGATAGACAGCTCCGGAGGGATATAAAGAAAGACTGAAATACAATCATAAACATTAGTTCCCTTTAAATCTTGTTGGTAACAACATCGTTAATTTTATTACGAGCCACTTAAACTTCGCATGAATTACAGTAGGCAACGTTTTTCCAGTGCGGCTCACATGCCTGTAATAACTCCGCATAACCAGTAGGTAATGTGCGTAAGCAAGTTGAATACTCGACGTCGAGCTACGATCGTTTCCACGATCAAATTGACTCACGTTGAAATTTTATAAATCACTACGTTGACGTGGTTTTCTACGTACGACACGGGTAAGATCAAAATTTGATCTAAGCACGTTCTATGAATGAGGCCCCCGGAGGGATATAAAGAAAGACTGAAATACAATCATAAACATCAGTTCCCTTTAAATCTTGAGTTAAACTCATTTTCTCGGCTGATAACAACATCGTTAATTTTATTACGAGCCACTTGTATGAATTACAGTAGGCAGTGCGGCTCACATGCCTGTAATAACTCAGCATAACCAGTAGACTATGTGCGTACGCAAGGTCAATACTCGACGTAGAGCTACGATCGTTGGTCAAATCGACTCACGTTGGAATTGTATAAATCACTACGTTGACGTGGTTTTCTACGTACGACACGGGTAAGATACAAATTTGATCTAAGTACTTTCTATAAATGAGGCCCCGGAGCTGTCTATCTCCCCTTCAACATGCCTAGTGCGTTCCACAACGGACCTTGCCCGGCCACGCGCTAAATTATATTGGAGTTTCTCCGGTGTCTGGGAGTTCGCAAAGGGAGTTCGCAATCATGTTTTCAATGTCACCTGATAAGAATAAGACCATTATATTATTACAGTATAAGCAGCACTCGAGTTGAGGCGGGATGAAAACAGTCAAAATCGTCCCCCTTCTAAAACTGCCCTCCCCTCTTTCCATACGTTATGTCATGATCCGAAGCATACCACATCATCTGTAAAACACGGTGGAGGCAGTGTGATGGCATGGGCATGCATGGCTTCCAATGGCACTGGGTCTCTCGTGTTTATTGATGATGTGACAGAAAACAGAAGCAGACGGATGAATTCTGAAGTGTTTAGGGATATACTGTCTGCTCAGATTCAGACAAATTCAGCATAGTTGATTGGACAGAGCTTCAATGACCCAAAACATACTGCAAAAGCAACCCAGGAGGTTTTTATGGCAAAGAAGTGGAATATTCTGCAATGGCCGAGTCAATCACCTGATCTCAACCCGATCAAGAATGCATTCCACTTGCTGAAGACAATACTTAAGGCAGAAAGACCCACGAACAAACAACAACTGAAGACAACTGCAGTAACGGCCTGGCAAAGCATCACAAAGGAGAAAACCCAGAATGTGGTGATGTCCATGGGTTCCAGACTTAAGGCAGTCATTGCCTACTAAGGATTCTAAACAAAGTATTCAAAAAGAACATTTTATTTATGATGTTAATTTGTCCAATTAGATTTGAGCCCCTGAAAATTGGGGACTGTGTATAAAAATGGTTGTAATTCCTAAATGTTGCATACAATATTTTTGTTCAACCCCTTAAATTAAAGCTGAAAGTCTGCACTTCAATTGGGTCTCAATTGTTTCATTTCAGATCCATTGTGGTGGAGTACAGAGCCAAAAGTATGAAAATTGTGCCACTGTCCAAATATTTCCAGACCTAAATCAAATCAAATCAAATCACATTTTATTTGTATAGCGCATTTCTTACAAGACGCAACTCAATGCGCTTCACATAATGAACATTCTCAGTCAATCAATCAATCAATCAATCAATACTGACAGAGCCGCAAGCAGGCAAAAGTAAAAGTAAAAACCTGTACACTATGTAGCCAGGAAAATTCCCTTGCAGCCCTCTATACATAGAGCGACTACTAGCCAGTTTGCCTACCAGCACCCAGCGGTGGGCCCCCACACCCCCCCCCCAAAGCAAAGCAAAGCAAGCAAGCAAGGGCGAGCAAGCAAGGGCGAAAAACCTGTACACCATGTATCCAGGAAAAGTTCCATGCATATTATCGGCGTACACACTGTCCATAAATGTAGTGTTATATCTGCATCGTTCTGCATCCAGCATGGGCACAGGTCCTGCCAAAAGAGAATCTTAAGCGCAGTTATGATGCAACAACATAATAAAGATGACAGCAATACAACCTGATGGTGGTCCAGGTACATCCTGGTACCGGTTCTGGTACTGCTCTAGGTGCTACTGGGAGCTGACAGTGCCTCATCAGCACCCAGGTCCTTTTTCCTGTCAACACAAATCTCAAAACACGAGTATGGTGTAATGGCCTTTGATTGATTGATTGAAAACTTTATTAGAAGATTTGCAGGAGTAGGTACATGAAAGTACATATTACATACAAGGTCAACTAACAGGATAAAAACCCAAGAAAGCCACTGGCTTATTTCAATTGGGGTCCTTGATTCTCAATTCATCGTTATAGTGATTCATCGCCTAGTGATCCTAGTTCTATAATGTCCAATGTCTCCCCTTAGTAGCAAAAGGCGACATTGAATAAGTAGGTTTTGAGGTCTCGCTTAAACATTTCCTGAGTTTTAGACAACCTCAAGCCCTCAGGTAGGGTGTTCCACAATCTAGGAGCATATGCTAAAAGCTGATGCTCCAAATCTCTTAGTCCTAGCCTCTGGCACTATTAGAAGTTCCGTGCCACTAGACCTTAGGGGTCTAGCTGGTGTGTATCTTATGAGCATGTCCACCATGTAATTGGGCGCATAGCAGTGGAGTGATTTATAGACTAGTAAAAGGATCTTAAAGTCTATTCTATAACTGACAGGGAGCCAGTGTAGTGATCTCAAGACAGGTGTGATGTGCGCTCTTCGTTTGGTCCTAGTAAGGACACGAGCAGCAGCGCTACAATTTTTTGACTTATGGTCACCAAGGGCTACAAAGTAGTCTCGGTCAGCCAGGTAAGTCCTGAACCAGTTTAAGACCGGACCTGAGAGGCCAACCCAGTTTTCAAGTCTCTCAATAAGTATGGAATGGTCTACCGTATCAAAGGCTGCACTTAAGTCTAAGAGTACAAGAATCGAGAGTTTTTTCGAGTCTGTATTTATCCTAAGGTCATTAGTTACCTTAAGTAAAGCGGTTTCTGTGCTGTGGTATGATCGGAAACCTGACTGAAATGGGTCATACCTATTATTTAAGACTAAGAATTCATGAAGCTGTTTGTACGCTGCCTTTTCTAAAATGTTGCTTAGAAAAGTGAGATTGGATATTGGTCTACCTAACTGTATATGTTATTCATATCTGCAGCTGGATATACTTGGAGATTGCCGCCGCTCCTTCGGTATGATAACCCTAACCCAAAGGCGAAGAGTACACAGTTGTGGATGTATTTGATGGATTATTGAGGTAAGCACGATTAACATTCAAGTATTAGACAACCAAATCAAGTTTGTCATGTTTTAAAGCACTTCAGCAGTTCGTAAATGAAACTAGTGCTCTTCATGTATTAACTTACTCCTCACTCAAGCATGCTGTTACGTTGTTGCTGTCTTGAATGTAAAAATGTTCACCTTTCAAGAAGATAAAACAATGGCTTTTACGACTAGACTTTATAACCCCGATTTCATTAGTTTCTAGTTGTTTGACTCCTCTCACTTTCCACAAAGTTATAAGAGAAGCAGTTATTGAATAATTATCTTGCCTTTTTGCTTAGACATAAACGATAGCTACCTCAACCTGTGGGCTCATACTTTGTGTTAATAATGTACTCATTGGCTTTCCTTATTATATTCACGATGAATATATACATGTATATATAATTTTTCTTATTTATTCATTCATGTATGTGTTCCATTTACAACCTTGTCCACAGGAGGTTCTGCATTTACATGTCACGGATAAGAGTTGTTTAAAGACAACACCTATAACAGGGATAAGAGTTGTTTAAAGACAACACCTATAACAGGGATAAGAGTTGTTTAAAGACAACACCTATAACAGGGATAAGAGTTGTTTAAAGACAACACCTATAACAGGGATAAGAGTTGTTTAAAGACAACACCTATAACAGGGATAAGAGTTGTTTAAAGACAACACCTATAACAGGGATAAGAGTTGTTTAAAGACAACACCTATAACAGGGATAAGAGTTGTTTAAAGACAACACCTATAACGGATAAGAGTTGTTTAAAGACAAAACCTATAACAGGGATAAGAGTTGTTTAAAGACAACACCTATAACAGGGATAAGAGTTGTTTAAAGACAACACCTATAACAGGGATAAGAGTTGTTTAAAGACAACACCTATAACAGGGATAAGAGTTGTTTAAAGACAACACCTATAACAGGGATAAGAGTTGTTTAAAGACAACACCTATAACAGGGATAAGAGTTGTTTAAAGACAACACCTATAACAGGGATAAGAGTTGTTTAAGAGGATGTCAGAAAAAGTAGTCATATACATACATTCTAGCATCAACATGTTCAGAAGAAAACGATACTGTAACTGTGTCGAGAACAGAGAGTGCTTTGTGATGTCCTGAGAGACTCTCAGTTGACACACACACACACACACACACACACACCCACACACACACACACACACACACACACACACACACACACACACACACACACACACACACACACACACACGTGTTTAAATGTGTTTAAATTGATATGGTTTCATGTGCTAACTGACAGAATTCATAGATTAAGGCTAAAATAAATAAAACCTTTATGCAATATATATTTCTTAAATATATTTGTATATTCTTCTAATATATCAATATCCTTTGGCAATTGTGTTTTAGCTGTTTGCTTCACATCTGGACATGAGTTTTGGACAGAATTAAAACATATTCTGGTTTTATAATCTCACTCACTGGTTTCATAGACCAAGGCTCTGAACCATGGAGGGCAAAGACTTCAGACAGAAGAGAGAGGAGGAGGGAGAAGAGAGGTGGAGAGAAGAGAGGGATGTTCCCAGTCCCAACAGAGGAGAAGAGAGAGAAGAGAGGGATGTTCCCAGTCCCAACAGAGGAGAAGAGAGAGAAGAGAGGGATGTTCCCAGTCCCAACAGAGGAGAAGAGAGGTGGAGAAAAGAGAGGGATGTTCCCAGTCCCAACAGAGGAGAAGAGAGGTGGATAAAAGAGAGGGATATTTCCAGTCCCAACAGAGGAGAAGAGAGGTGGAGAAAAGAGAGACATGTTCCCAGTCCCAACAGAGGAGAAGAGAGAGAAGAGAGGGATGTTCCCAGTCCCAACAGAGGAGAAGAGAGGTGGAGAAAAGAGAGGGATGTTCCCAGTCCCAACAGAGGAGAAGAGAGAGAAGAGAGGGATGTTCCCAGTCCCAACAGAGAAGAAGAGAGAGAAGAGAGGGATGTTCTTAGTCCCAACAGAGGAGAAGAGAGGTGGAGAAAAGAGAGGGATGTTCCCAGTCCCAACAGAGGAGAAGAGAGGTGGAGAAAAGAGAGGGATGTTCCCAGTCCCAACAGAGGAGAAGAGAGAGAAGAGAGGGATGTTCCCAGTCCCAACAGAGGAGAAGAGAGAGAAGAGAGGGATGTTCCCAGTCCCAACAGAGGAGAAGAGAGAGAAGAGAGGGATGTTCCCAGTCCCAACAGAGGAGAAGAGAGGTGGAGAAAAGAGAGGGATGTTCCCAGTCCCAACAGAGGAGAAGAGAGGTGGAGAAAAGAGAGGGATGTTCCCAGTCCCAACAGAGGAGAAGAGAGAGAAGAGAGGGATGTTCTTAGTCCCAACAGAGGAGAAGAGAGGTGGAGAAAAGAGAGGGATGTTCCCAGTCCCAACAGAGGAGAAGAGAGGTGGAGAAAAGAGAGGGATGTTCCCAGTCCCAACAGAGGAGAAGAGAGGTGGAGAAAAGAGAGGGATGTTCCCAGTCCCAACAGAGGAGAAGAGAGAGAAGAGAGGGATGTTCCCAGTCCCAACAGAGGAGAAGAGAGGTGGAGAAAAGAGAGGGATGTTCCCAGTCCCGACAGAGGAGAAGAGAGAGATTCCAGGGAGGCAGAGAAGGTCCTTGCAGTGACCATCCATGTCACTACATATGGTGAACTATGCAGAATCTCAATTTATCAATTTATCACCAGCATTACATAACTGATTTAAATAAACAGACTAGTTTCTAATTGTATAAAACAGGTATTCATTATTTAATTCCAGAGGCTGAGTTTGTCAACAAACACAGGGCTGTTCTCATTCAGAGGGTTACCATGGTGAAGCCCATAGCAGATGCCCTGCTCCAGAGTGGTATGCTCCATGAGGAGATGTACTCCATCATCCTTGCTGCTCAGATCAGACAGGAACAGATGAGGGTGCTGTACTCGGCCTTACTCGCAGGAGACAAAGTCAGATCAGCCTTCTACAGGATCCTCCAGGAGAAAGAGCCTTATTTGGTCCAAGAATTGGGTAAGAGTCTCTCTCTCTCTCTCTCTCTCTCTCTCTCTCTCACAAGTTATGCGTGCGGTGCCGTGTCAGCTTCGTCACCCCGCCTCACCGCCGAACACGACCAAGGCACTAAACGCACGGAGACCGGGACACATACACACACACACACACACACACACACACACACACACACACACACACACACACACACACACACACACACACACACACACACACACACACACACACACACACACACACACACACACACACACACACACACACACACACACACACACACACACACACACACACACACACACACACACACACACACACACACACACACACACACACACACACACACACACACACACACACACACACACACACACACACACACACACACACACACACACACACACACACACACACACACACTCACACTCACACACACACACACACACACACACACACACACACACACACACATTTGTGACAGCAGCTGGTGTTTTGGGAGACAAGGAGGCCACGGTCATTTTTCAGTTTTTTACAGATTATGAAGTACATAATGTAAGCATTCAAGTTATGTGCCAGGCATTGAAATCTGTAAATGTTTGAAGATACATTTGCGTCTGTGAATGAGGTACACCTGAAATCACTAAGCAGAGAAAAGGTCCCTCAGAGATCTGGAGCTGTTCACACTTCTGCACAGCCAGGTAATGGGCGGTAACAATAGCAGTAGTTACCACCGCCCCCAACCACTCCCCCACTAGTTTTCAGTCATCAATGTCCAGCTTTATACATTTGTTCAGTTTCAAGTTTTATTTGCCATGCAGAAAGTACAAATACAGTAGATAGCTAGCTATAGCTAACATTAATACCTAGCAAGTTTATTACCCAAGCTAATTAGCCAGCTTAATTCTCTGGCTTTCTAACACTGTCTCTAACACTTTCAAGAGCAATGCTGTGACTGAAGAGACTACATGATAATAGAGAGACTTAATAATAACAACAACAACAATGACAACAACAATAATAATAATAATAATAATAATAATAATAATAATAATAATAATGTGTTGTCTGCGGACACTGTTATTATGTAAATGATTCAACCAAGATTGCAACAACATTATGGAGGCATTATGAGGGTCACAAATGTTGTTGTTTTTTGTCTCACAATCTGAGTGAGAACATCCAATGTACAAGTACACAAGTGTAAACATATTTGGATGAGGTTCTTCAACTTTGGCATTGCAGCAAGATACAAAATTACAATAATAGTGTCAAGTAAAAGTAAGTAATAGTAAAGTAATGATAAAGTATAAGTAAGTAAAGTTATAAGTGATGGTAATCGTACTACAGTGGAACGAGTGGTACTACAGTGTAATCAATAGTGCAAAGTAAGATGAAAAGCAATATGATACAGTACAAGTAGTCAAGTGTTCAGGTAATTTTCAAGTAGTCAGGTAGTGTGCAAGTAGTCATATAATATTGATGTATCAATAAGGGAATATGTGTCACCTCATATTTATACCAGTGAAACAGGAAGTCATGGCATTGCAGTCATAGCATTACTGCTTCAAAGTTCCTAAACACTCTGATCAACTAGGGGTGACAATAATTGTGGTACGAGTGCTTTTGTTAGAAATAGTTATTTCTTGATGACATTTTCTTTTCTCAGTATAAATTTACTTCATTTAAAGGTTGGATGTAATCTCTTTAAGTGCGACAATAAGCTAATTCACCAAAAAGTGACATTTGTATAACCCTTTTTACTCATCTTGCCAATAATTGTGGAGGGTACAGTATGTACAGTATATACAGTGGCCTTCGTAAATAATGGGACAGTGAAGCATGTATTCTTCTTTTGTCTCTATACTCCAAAGGTTTAGGTTTTTAAATCAAACAACACTATTAGGTTGAATAGAGTTCTCAGCTGTTGTTTGATGGTATTTGTGTGCATATTGGTTTCACCATTTAGAAATGACAATTTTATACAAAGTCCCCCTTTTTCAGGGTGTGAGAAGTAATGGGACAGATTCATATAATGTCAGAATGAAGCACTCATATTTAGTATTCAAATATTATTATTATTAAATTACTCAACAATTCTTTGCATGCAATAACTGCCTGAAGGCTGCAGCCCATTGACCCACCAGATGCGGGGTGTTCTGGTGAAGCTCTGCCAGGCCTGCACAGCAGCCATCTTCAGTGTTTGTCTTTTTGCCTATAATCTTATCATCAGGACATGAAATGCATGTTGAATTGGATTTAAATCTGAAGATTTGGCCACTCACTAACTAGCCACTGTTTGGCTCTGAAAAACTCACTAGTTGCTATGGCAGCATGTTTTGGGTGATTATCTAATTGCGCTTTTCCACTACCGTACCGTGCCGTACCGCGTGAGCCCGGTTTGTTTTGCTTTCTCCACTGCCAACCGAGCCAGGCTGAGCCGGGCCGAGCCAGGCCGATTTAGTTCTAGTCCCAGAGGGGTAGGGAAAGGTAGTTTTTGCCAGGCTGTGCCGTTGATTGGTCACAACATCGTCATCCCATGTTCATAGAGTTCACCGCTAACCACCATTTTTAAATACCACAACAGATCTCGCTCTCGGAAAATGTCATTTACTTTTTCTGTAATTACTTATTAATAAAGATTTTTTTAAATTATGATAACCATCGTATTATCTTAGTTTAATGTCATTTCAATGCATCATATAACTTTTATTTACAACAAGCATAACAAAAAAATAGCTATTATGGCAGATTTCCGTGTTGCTCCCTTTCACACATGTCGGCCATTCCCATGTTGCACGATCTAACTAGAACTACTAGAACTGAAAGTGGCAAGTCACAGGCACGTAACATCCATATGCTGTATAAATAAATATATTTGACTACCAGCAAGACACCGTATAATGGAGAAGCGTATCCTATCCGTACCATACCGTACTTTCAAATGTGTGTCATGCCGAGCCATACCGGTCTGGTCAATGGAAAAACATCATTACTGGTACTTACGATACAGCTTTCTGCACAAATCTCCAATCAAAGGCAGTTTTAGCAATAAATTGGCAGGTTCAGAATAAAAATTATATGGTACAAGACCTCAGAGCGGTTCAGATGGTCTCTGCCTCCCTACACAACGAGCAGGGCCGGTCCTAGGCATAGGCGAACTAGGCGGTCGCCTAGTTTTTTTACATTTCAATAATTTTGTCTCTATGTCTTTCATGTCTCTATGAAAATATGTCTCAGCCTACTGTCTATTTTTGTCTTGAAACCATTGTTGTCCATATTTTTACTGTTGAATGTGTGGGTGTGGGTGGTGATGAGGCAGTACTGGTGGCTTAATGTGGTGGTGGTGGCACCCCTAAAAAACAAAAAAAAAATTTTTGGGGGGGGGGCGTCAAATCATACTCTCGCCTAGGGCACCTAAATGCCTAGGACCGGCCCTGACAATGAGCACATCTACATTAAAACATGAATCCAATAGCCCAGGGCTCCTGCACTTCCCTACAATGCCTTGTTCTATTCTATTAACAAGACCAAACACTTACAGACAGAGTGGAGAGGAGAACAATACAGTTCACTGTGTTCACTCCACCTGAACCTTTCTATACGCTCTCCCAAATATACCTGAGCAGGGTTCCTGACATTCCCAGGTCCTAATGTCCCACCTGCAACATGAACACAGTCATCAGTAGAACTACAATGAGATATGTTGATAATGATGACATTGACACTCATCAGAAGAATAACAGATAACTGGATTGTTGTTTTTTTCCAGGTACAGAGCAACTGTCAGAAGGAGACAAACTGAAAGGTCATAAAGGTCAGTTCCACCTTTGTGTTGTCAGAGTGGGGTATGCTCTAGCCACTATAGCGCTTGAATTCAAAACACATACACACACACACACACACACACACACACACAAACTGTACCCATTGTTCAAACCATCTGACATGATGGTTTGGTCTGATAGGTAACAATGGTAATGATGCATTTGATTATAAAACAGTAATCATGAATATAATGACAATACACACAGAGATAATGACAAAGAATAACACATTCTGTGTATCCTTTTTTTTTCATTGCAGTCCAAAACGATCTTAAAGCCTTTTTTAGGATCAAGTATGCCAATATATATGATGGGACGTTAGAAGAAGGGAAATCTGTCCCTTTGGACGAGATCTACACTGACCTGCACATGATCAAGGAGGCCTGGGGAGGGGTCAGTGTTAAACACGAGGTCATACATATAGAAGACAAATATCCAGTCACAGGAGACACCATCAAGACCAGTGACATTTTCAAACAGGAATGTAAGAGAAAATTACTTACGCTAGGCAACGCTGGTGTGGGAAAGAGTGTCTGTGTGCACAAGAATATTCTGGACTGGGCAGAAGAAAATGAGAACCAGGACATTGTTTTCTTGTTTCCGCTTCCTTTTCGCGAAATGAATCCTTATGAAAAAGAAGAAGAGTGTAGTCTGATGGAAATGCTTCATCGATCCTTCCCTGTAATGGAACCAATCAAGACTCTGGGAATGGAATCTAAAATTGTCTTCATCTTTGATGGCCTGGACGAGAGTCGACTACCTCTGGACTTCAAGAACAATAGACGGCTGAATGACGTGACAGAGCCGGCCTCTTTGGATGTCCTGATCACAAACCTCATCGCAGGAGAGCTCCTCCCCTCTGCTCTCATCTGGATGACCTCCCGACCTGGAGCAGTCGATCAGATACCCCGAGAATACATCCACCAATGGACAGAGATACGAGGGTTTGATGATAAACAGAAGGAGGACTACTTCAGGAAAAGAATCAGTGATGAGAACCTGGCCAAAAAAATCATCAAATATGTGAAGTCATCAAGGAGCCTCCACATCATGTGCCACAATCCAATGTTCTGTTGGATCTCAGCCAGTGTTCTAGAGAGACTGTTGGGTGGAGCAGAGAGAGGAGAGGTGCCCAAGGCTCTGACTGAGATGTACATAAACTTCCTGAAATCTCAGATTGACAAAATGGAAAAAGAAGCAAAGAAATCCACTGGAAAGAGTGAGTGTTTCAACTTGAAAGAAGCGAAGAAAAACACAGCAAAAATCATTCTCCAGCTTGGAGAGTTGGCATTCCGTCAGCTGCAGAAGGGACATCTGATCTTCTATGAGAAAGACCTGAGAGAGAGTGGCATTGATGTCAAAGATGCCTCAGTGTACTCAGGTTTATGCACTAAGATCTTTAAAGTGGAGGGGAAGACCAATTGGGGACCGATTTTCAGCTTTGTGCATCTGAGCATCCAGGAGTGTCTTGCTGCTTTATATGTGTTCGTCACATTCATCAACAGCAACAAGAATCCACTGGTCAAACAGAAATCCTCATTCTTGAAGTCATTTTCATCACGCAGACACAAACCTCTGGTCGACTTACACAAGAGTGCAGTGGATATGGCCTTACAGAGTAAGAACGGACACCTGGACCTGTTCCTGCGCTTCCTTCTGGGCTTCTCACTGGAGTCCAATCAGAATCTCTTTCGAGGCCTTCTGACAAAGACGGGAAGCAGCTCACAGACCAATGAGGAGACAGTCAAGTACATCAAGGAGAAGATCAAGGAGAATCCCTCTCTAGAGAGGTGCATCAATCTGTTCCACTGTCTGAATGAGATGAAAGACCATTCTCTAGTGGAGGAGATCCAAAGCTACCTGTGCTCAGGAAGTCTCTCAGAAGGCCAACTCTCACCTGCACAGTGGTCAGCTCTGGTCTTTGTGTTGCTGACTTCAGAAGAGGAGCTGGATGTGTTTGACCTGAAGAAATACTCCAGATCAGAGGAGGGTCTTCTGAGGCTGCTGCCAGTGGTCACAGCCTCTAAGACGGCGCTGTAAGTAGATGGACTAAATTACTTGAATTAAACTTAAATCAGGTTGATTTCACATTTATGAAAATGCATGATAGAATAGTAATAAGTGAGTACTTGAAAAATACAAAATACATTTCTCATCATAACAAACTCCAACAAACAGTACTTGGAGTGAAAGACAAAATGTTGGAGATTTTGATCACTTAATATAATTTAATGATGATCTGATTACTTGGTCAAAAGTAACACATTCCTTGTTTGCCTCCTTTTCATAATACTTTATTGAAACAAGACTTTTCTCATTGAGACAAAAATGTATAATTGATATCACAGTTCAGCGAATGAGTTTGTCAACTGTATTTTAGTTAAAGTGTAATGCATCCAGTGAGTTCGCTGGCCAGTGAGTTTACAGTTGTAAAGGCCGGGCCACACCGGCCACACCACTGTTACCAACTGTTACCTCAACAACTGATACCTCAACCTCAACAGAGTCTGTGCATTTCATTTCGGTGTGCATGTTAACACTAGAACAGCCGTGCCTTTTTTATCTACTAAAAGAGCCGCCTCGGGGGTCAAAACCCCCTCTTTACAATGCTCAAGCTGCTATTTACACACAACGACCACTAGTTGGTCGCTTGTAAATTAGCCTGCTTCCTACACAGAAAAACGGCAAAATAGCTTTATATTAGCTTATCCTGATTTGATTTAGAAAATGTAAGGATACTGGGTGGTAGAACGCACATGTCTAGGAAAAGTCATGAAAGGAGGGTCCTGAAATTTGATCGAGTGCAAAGATATAACATTTTTCTTTACTCACCTTGTGGCTGTTCTAGTGTTAACAGGTTAGAGCATTCACACAGCAATGTTAACAGGTTAGAACAGCCACATAGCCATGTTAACAGGTTAGAGCAGCCATACAGACATGTTAACAGGTTAGAGCAGCCACACAGCAATGTTAACGGGTTAGAGCAGCCACACAGCCATGTTAACAGGTTAGAGCAGCCACACAGCCATGTTAACAGGTTAGAGCAGCCACACAGCCATGTTAACAGGTTAGAACAGCCATACACCCATGTTAACAGGTTAGAGCAGCCACACAGCCATGTTAACGGGTTAGAGCAGCCATACAGGCATGTTAACGGGTTAGAGCAGCCACACAGCTATGTTAACAGGTTAGAGCAGCCACACAGCTATGTTAACAGGTT
>NC_137692.1:17317396-17324896 GCF_963989245.1 Nansenia antarctica | reverse complement strand
TGATTCAACTGTATTGATTTGATGATTCATTTTGCCCTCTCAATCAGATGCCTGTGAGCTCACACTGGACCCAAACACAGCACACAGACGCCTCTCTCTGTCTGAGGAGAACAGAAAGGTGACACGGGGCACAGAGGAGCAGCCGTATGCTGAACACCCAGAGAGATTTGACTACCAGCTACAGGTGCTATGTAGAGAGGGTCTGACTGGGCGCTGTTACTGGGAGGTAGAGTGGGGGGGGAGAGAGGCTGATATAGCAGTGACATATAGAGGAATCAGCAGGAGAGGGAACCATGATGACTGTTTGTTGGGATTCAATAACAAGTCCTGGAGTCTGTACTGCTCTAAAGACAGTTACTCTGCCAGGCACAATAGAAAGAGAACTGACATACGTGTCCACCCCTCTGGCTCCCGCAGAGTAGGAGTGTATCTGGACTGGCCGGCCGGCACTCTGTCCTTCTACAGGGTCTCCTCTGACACACTGACCCTCCTGCACACATTCCACTCCACATTCACTGAGCCCCTCTACCCAGGGTTTTGGCTTTGGGGCGATGGCTCAGTGACCCTGTGTAAACTAGTCTCAGGTGTGTACAGTGTGTAGTGTATAGTGTGTAGTGTGCAATGTTTAGTGTGTAGTGTGTATTGTGCAGTGTGTATAGTGTAGTGTATAGTGTGTAGTGTATAATGTGTAGTGTGTAGTGTGTAGTATGTAGTGTGTAGTATGTAGTGTGTAGTGTGCAGTGTGTATTGTGCAGTGTGTATAGTTGATAGGGCTGAATGATGTTTTCATAAATGTTTAATGTTTGTTGAGGAGTACATTTGGAAGAGTACATGAACTCTATGCATTTCTGTTCTATTCTGAGAATTCAACTGTGTGCTTCTTGAGCACAGGCTTACAAGCTCATCATTCTACAAAACCTTATCTTCAGTCCCAGCTATGCCTCCCCTTTCCTGGCATTGTGTTGTCAGAGGGGCCCTGTCGTAGATCTGATTTTGCTAGGCGCTGAACTTGTCCATGAAACCCCCTCCTCCTGAACATGTGTGTTCCTGACATTGTGTAAACTGCTAAATGATAACTTTCCCATGAAGCTGTTCGTGCTTACGCTGCACTTCCTCATGACATGTGTGTCTTTCTGTTTGGTAATAAAATGACCTGCTCGAGAGAAAATATCAGTCTGAATTCGGAGTCTCTAGGGGAGACTTCGCATTCATTCTCCTTGCAAGAAAATAACGATCATGATGAATTCCGTGTTTCTTTGTTGTTTAAAGTCTACTATGGTCTGTTTGAACTAGCGATGGGTTAGCATGGCCTGCTTTACAACCGGGCTGACCAGAATATAGCATTTAACCCTAAACAGAACCGAACAATAGTGTAGTGTATAGTGTGTAGTGTATAATGTGTAGTGTATAGTGTATAGTGTGTAGTGTATAGTGTGTAGTATACTGTATAGTGTGTAGTGTGTAGTGTGTAGTCTGTAGTGTGTAGTGTGTAGTGTGTCTCTTGTGATGAGTAGTAGGAGTCTGAGACCTCTAAGCCCAAATGTCTTCCTGGGACCACAAGGACGTCCTCTTGGTTTAATGGTAGAGTCTTGGGTCATCCAGGGGAGAGGTCCCCAGTTTGAGCCCTGCTGGTTACATCAGTCCCATTCTGACCACTAGAGGACAGCAGCGTACATAAGAGTTAGACCTATTGGGTATTTGAGCTGTGATGCTGTATTAGGTAGTGATACACATTTGAATACTTTATTTGGTTCCACAAATTATATTACACAAACAGGGAATCAAATATTTCGGGGCTAAGCAGCACTGAACACTCAACACACACACACAAACACACACACTACCTTTACACATACTGTATATTGCACATGCCTCTTTGATATAGCTTCCTTTATACATCTGCACATAAGATACCTTAACTGTACATAAGATACCTTAACTGTACATAGCTACCTTAACTGTACATAGCTCATAACTGTACATAGCTACCGTAACTGTACATACCTCTAAATTACCGTACATGCCTTACTGTACCTATCACTATCATTGTCATGTTTTTATATCATGTTCTTATATCACTATGTGCACTTCTGGTTAGATGCTAAACTGCATTTTGATGTATAGTACTTGTACTCTGCAATGTCAATAACGTTGAATCTACACACATACAACTGACAGTATAATTTATATTAGTTTTACATTTATTCTAATCTACAACCTACATAATTATTGTTCTATTGCTCTTTTTGCCATTGTCTTTTTAAACTATTTTTGCTTATATATTATTGATTTTTATGTCCTGTGCACCAACCTCACCAAGTCAATTTCTTGTATGTGTAAATATACTTAATTAGTTAATAAAAATAATTCTGATTCTGATTCTGATGCGTCCTCTGTGTGTGTAGTGTCAGTCCCACTCCGACCACTAGAGGGCAGCAGTCCAGGTCCTGTGAGACGGAGGAGTATGAAATTTGAGTATGCAAGAAATCTAGTTTGGATACTAGATTATCCAGAATCTCTGAGTATGCGTTCGACCCATGCTATTCCTACTCAACATCCCCAAAATGCATTGCCGTCTCTTCAAACTCTCGTCAAACTGCGTCATACAAACTCGTTACAGTTGTTGTTTACATGGTGAGAGCCTGGAGACCGAAAGCTTGCAATAAACATCGTTTTTTGTACAGATTTGAGTGTGCAGATGCTGCTTTTTTGCACTCTATTTGATACTCTTCAGCTGCAGCACCTCAGCTAAGTCTGATCACGGATGAGCGGTGGTATTTTCACTATATTGGGAATTTGCATGGTGAAATGCATTCTTAGATATGACTACATCGTCATGATTACAAAGATGCCACTTGAAATGCAAAAAACTAGAGTTCTTCCTCCGGCAGCTGAGGAAATTCAGGCTGCCGAGGTCCATGATGGTCCAGTTCTACATGGCCATCATAGAGTCCATCCTCACCCACTCCATCATCACCTGGTTCCCTGCTGCAACGGCCAAGGACAAGGCCAAGTTGCAGAGGGTAACAAATTCCTATATGTGTCAAGCATAATGGCAATAAACGTTATCTGAATCTGAATCTGAATCTGAATCTGACAACAATATAGTACGCTAGTTATTTTTAGCTAGCTAAAGATATTAGCCCCCAAATCATTTTACAACTTGTTTAGCTATTATGTTCCAACGTTTGAAAAAAAAACGTCAGATCAGATATATAAACGGGTTATTTTGATAAACTGGCCACATTTTGGGAATATACATGGTTACTTTCTCGCCTGAAAACATATTAAAACTTCATAAAATTACAGGTTAACACACAAAATAAAAATGTTGAAGGTTTAAAAGGAAGCAATTTACCATGAGAGGAAGGGGGTTGTGGACTCAACACTGGTACAGGGTTGTGGCACGAGGCAAAGCCGAGTAGGAAAACCCTGTACAGTGGTTAATGTTACAAAATAAATACACATTTGTAACATTAAATTCATATATTTACAATTATTAATCGTTTCAGAATACATATATCCTTCCGCCACAGAATATAGTCCCATAAACAAGATCAACGATTGCATTGTAGGTCAGTAGAATTGAGGATTTAAAATCCCCTATAAAATCAACATGCATTCTGTCTACCTTGTACAGAACTGATCAATGGCAGAAATGACCCTGTTACCTGTATGTCTGTCTGTCTGTCTGTCTGTCTACCTGTCTGTCTACCTGTCTGTCTGTCTGTCTGTCTGTCAGTCTACCTGTCTGTCTACCTGTCTGTCTGTCTACCTGTCTGTCTACCTGTCTGTCTGTCTGTCTGTCTGTCTGTCTGTCTGTCTGCCTGTTTGTCTACCTACCTTGTACAGAACTGATCAATTGCAATAATTACCCTGTCTACCTGTGTGTCTGTGTGTCTGTCTGTCTTTCTACCTGTCTACCTGTCTGTCTGATCAATGGCAGTACTTCTATTTCTCCATGTTGCTTTACACTACCGCTTTTTACTTCTGAATGTTTTAAGACAAATTGTTCTAATGAAATATGTATAAAAACTCACTCAAACATATGCTTCTCATTAATTGTTTATTCATCAACAATAATCCATGTACACATATTAAAATGATGAAGTAAATCTTTTTACACGTTGATAATATTTAAGAGGGAAATATTACACAGTTTGGTGCTTCTGTGCTTCTGTTTGAACTACAATACCCAGAACTGTACACCTTTATCTAGTAAGAACTACAATACCCAGAACTCTGTACACCTTTATCTAGTAAGAACTACAATACCCTGAACTCTATAGATATTTACCAGGTAAAACTACAAGACCTAGAACTCTGTACACCTTTACCCAGTAGCCGTTAGCCAATAGGATCACATTTACATTTTCATTTTTGGCATTTAGCAGACGCTTTATTCCAAAGCGACTTACAACAAATACATTTGCGACTATTCACCGGTTTTAGTAGGAAAAAGTAATCTAAGATCAATCCAGGGGCCATTGTCAGTCGTCGTGCTAGAAGGAAGATTATTATTATTATTATTATTATTATTATTATTATTAATGTATTTATTTATTTATTTTATTTTATTTTTTAGAGGCTTGTAGCCTTCAGCCAATAGGATGTTGCGGTTCAGAAGACAACCGATGACCTCATAATAACAACATCCCCATGACAACCAGAGAGTCCACATACACACACGCACACACCAGGGGAGGCTGGCGGAGGTAGTAATCAAAGGATGGGCTCATTTGAGTTGATGAGTGCAGTTACAAGTCCAAAAAGGTTTGTGATAGCTATGCTAGAAGTAGCTAAGAGCTACCAAGGACAACCAGGCGTCCTGGAGCAGCCTCTGCAAAATGTGAAACAGCGCCTTCTTCAGCCAAAGTGGTCAGAAGTTGCCACTGCAGGCGAGCCCTCCTCTACACCAAGACTATCATCATCTACCCCCTAGAGGCCAAACATGAGACAGCAAGAAACAGAAGACAAAAAGACAAAAAGAAAGCAACAGCCATGGGTGGGCTCATTTAACACGAGAACAGCCATGGGTGGGGTCATTAAAGCTAGAACAGCCATGGGTGGGGGTCATTAACACTAGAACAGCCATGGGTGGGGTCATTAACACTAGAACAGCCATGGGTGGGGTCATTAACACTAGAACAGCCATGGGTGGTGTCATTAACACTAGAACAGCCATGGGTTGGGTCATTAACACTAGAACAGCCACGGGTGGGGTCATTAACACTAGAACAGCCATGGGTGGGGTCATTAACACTAGAACAGCCATGGATGGGGTCATTAACACTAGAACAGCCATGGGTGGGGTCATTAACACTAGAACAGCCATGGGTGGGCTCATTTAACACGAGAACAGCCATGGGTGCGGTCATTTAACACGAGAACAGCCATGGGTTTTGACCCTGTGAGTAAAAACAAGTTCTTTGCACTTGATAAAATGTCAGAGATTTTTTTGTTTGTTTTGAAAAAAAATATGTTGCGCAAAGGAAAATCTATTTTGAGCAAAATTTTCGAATCGGAAATGTTTTTTTTCTATAACTGTGGCTCATAAATAACGCCATACCTCCTTTCATGACTTTTCCTAGATATGTGCGTTCTACCACCCAGTATCCTTACGTTTTCTAAATCACATCAAGATGTGTGTGTGTGTGTCAGGCGGGGGGCTCCAGCCTGCGTGACAGTGCGGTCAGGATGAGGTTAAACTTGTGGTGTCTGTCTGCCTGTGTGTGTGTGTGTGTGACTGCAGACCCCCTGGACCCCCACAGCAGGCGCTGCTGGAAGTCTGTCCTGAAGACCTCCGAGAGGGAGAGAGAGGGTTGGAAACCTGCAGGGAGGGAGGGAGGGAGGAGGGGAGAGAGGGAGGGAGGAGGGGAGAGAGGGATGGGGAAGAGGGAAGGAGGGATAGGGAGAGAGGGGAGAGAGGGAGGGAGGGAGAGAGGGAGGGAGGGAGAGGGATGGGGAAGAGGGAGGGAGAGATGGGGACAGAGACAGAGGGATGGAGGGAGGTATGGACGGAGGGAGGGAGGGAGAGGGATGGGGAAGAGGGAGGGAGGGATGGGGGATGTGAGTGTGTGTGTTTCCATTTACATTTACATGTTTGACATTTAACAGACACATTCATCCAAAGCGACTCACTCAAGTACCTTTTGTCTACAGTAAGTGAATCATCTATACATACATCTATACATCCATACATCTATACATCTATACATCTATACATCTATACAGGGCCGGTCCTAGGCATAGGCGAACTAGGCGGTCGCCTAGGGCGCCAAATGCCTGGGGGGGGCCAAATGCCCCCCAAAAATAAAATAAATGTGTCTCTATGAATTTCATGTCTCTATGAAAATATGTCTCAGCCTACTGTCTATTTTTGTCTTGAAACCATTGTTGTCCATATTTTTACTGTTGAATGTGTGGGTGGTGATGAGGCAGTACTGGTGGCTTAATGTGGTGGTGGTGGTGGTGGTGGCGCCCCTAAACATATTCTTTTTCAAATCAAATCATACTCTCGCCTAGGGCACCTAAATGCCTAGAACCGGCCCTACATCTATACATCGGCCATCATAAACAAAAATCTATGCCAGGACCAGGGGCTGTCGGCAGTCACAAAGAAGGAAGGAGTACTTTTTCATTGTTGTTATTATTAACAGTTGAGGACCTGTAGAGAGGAGTGATGGGGGTGTGGAGGTCTTTAGGAGGGACAGTCAAGATGTGTGTGTGTATATACAGTTGAAGACAGAGGTTTACATACACCTTAGCCAAATACATTTAAACTCAGTTTTCACAGTTCCTGATATTAAATCCTAGTAAACATTCCCTGTCTTAGGTCAGTTAGGATCACTACTTAATATGAATAATGTGAAATGTCAGAATAATATTAGAGAGAATGATTTACTTCAGCTTGTATTTCTGTCGTCACATTCACATTTGGATAATGCTTCTGTGACCAAGCTTTAACTTCCTGGCTGATGTCTGGAAATGTTGCTTCAATATATCCACATCATTTTCTACCTAAGTTTATGTAAACTTCCATCTTCAACTGTATGTGTGTGTGTGTGTGTGTGTGTGTGTGTGTCTGTGTGTGTGTGTGTGTGTGTGTGTATGGGTGTGTATACATGAGTATACAATGTCTGTGTGTGTTCACAATGTGTGTGTGTGTGTGTGTGTGTGTGTGTGTGTGTGTGTGTGTGTGTGTATACTAGGGGTGCAACGGTTCAGTTGGCCCACGGTCCGGGTCACGGTTCACGGTTCGGTTTCGTAACGTTTTTTTTTTTTTAAATGCTACTATTTATTTACAAACTGTTACTTTACTTTATTTTGCTTATACTTATGGAACTTTAACATTTAGACACATTCCAGAATATGACTGGTATATTGTATAATATAAATATATATAAACAAAATGGCTGACGAAGTTAGAGACATTTGAATGTTGTTAGACGTCAGGCACGTATTGGGTTAAACTCTCTGTCATGAAACCGGAAGCAAACG
>NC_137692.1:17309896-17312396 GCF_963989245.1 Nansenia antarctica | reverse complement strand
GAAACGTATTCACATATTTCGAAAAAGAAAAGTCCGATCATTACATCGGATCCCGACATGAGGACCCAAGCATATAGAACGTGTCACATATAGTTATATAAGGGTTACGGTCAGAGGCTAAGGCTCAAGGGTCAGGTTACCCACCTCAGCAGGTTGCCCCGCCCCGCGTGGGCATGGTCATGGGCGTGGCCATTCAGGATATTGAGGCTGAGGCGTTTATTGGACGGCGGCTGCTGCTGGCTCCGCCTCTCGGGGGCGTACCTCTCCTCCGGCTGGTGGCTGATTGGCTGGAAGATCACGGCCCCGCCCCCCTCGGCGATTGGCCTTCGGTTGGCGACGTGGAAGCGTACGAGGGCCGGTACGCTGGGGAACAGGAAGTCGCTCTCTAACAGGAACTGGACCCGCGAGTAGACCTCGTTCACCACGGTCACCTGACCAAATTCAATTCAATTCAAACAACTTTATTACTCCGACTAAGGGACAATTCATTTAGAACATGACCCAGAACATGACCACAACATGACCACAACATGACCCAGAACATGACCCAGAACATGACCAGAACATGACCAGAACATGACCAGAGCATGACCAGAACATGGCCCAGAACATGACCAGAACATGACCAGAACATGACCAGAACATGACCAGAACATGACCCAGAACATGACCAGAACATGACCAGAACATGACCAGAACATGACCAGAACATGACCAGAACATGGCCCAGAACATGACCAGAACATGACCCAGAACATGACCACAACATAACCACAAAATGACCACAACATGACCCAGAACATGACCCAGAACATGACCAGAACATGACCCAGAACATGACCAGAACATGACCAGAACATGACCAGAACATGACCAGAACATGACCAGAACATGACCAGAACATGACCAGAACATGGCCCAGAACATGACCAGAACATGACCCAGAACATGACCACAACATAACCACAAAATGACCACAACATGACCCAGAACATGACCCAGAACATGACCAGAACATGACCCAGAACATGACCAGAACATGACCAGAACATGACCAGAACATGACCAGAACATGACCAGAACATGACCAGAACATGACCAGAACATGACCCAGAACATGACCAGAACATGACCAGAACATGACCAGAACATGACCAGAACATGACCAGAACATGACCAGAACATGACCAGAACATGACCCAGAACATGACCAGAACATGACCAGAACATGACCAGAAGATGACCAGAACATGACCCAGAACATGACCAGAACATGACCAGAGCATGACCAGAACATGACCCAGAACATAACCAGAACATGACCAGAACATGACCCAGAACATGACCAGAACATGACCAGAACATGACCAGAACATGACCACAACATGACCCAGAACATGACCAGAACATGACCCAGAACATGACCAGAACATGACCATAGCATGACCAGAACATGACCCAGAACATAACCAGAACATGACCAGAACATGACCAGAACATGACCAGAACATGACCCAGAACATGACCAGAACATGACCAGAACATGACCCAGAACATGACCAGAAGATGACCAGAACATGACCCAGAACATGACCAGAACATGACCAGAGCATGACCAGAACATGGCCCAGAACATGACCAGAACATGACCAGAACATGACCAGAACATGACCAGAACATGACCCAGAACATGACCAGAACATGACCAGAACATGACCAGAACATGACCAGAACATGACCAGAACATGACCCAGAACATGACCCAGAACATGACCAGAACATGACCAGAACATGACCAGAACATGACCAGAACATGACCCAGAACATGACCAGAACATGACCCAGAACATGACCCAGAACATGACCCAGAACATGACCAGAACATGACCAGAACATAACCAGAACATGACCCAGAACATGACCAGAACATGACCAGAACATGACCAGAACATGACCCAGAACATGACCAGAACATGACCATAGCATGACCAGAACATGACCAGAACATGACCAGAACATGACCCAGAACATGACCACAACATAACCACAAAATGACCACAACATGACCCAGAACATGACCCAGAACATGACCAGAACATGACCCAGAACATGACCAGAACATGACCAGAACATGACCAGAACATGACCAGAACATGACCAGAACATGACCAGAACATGACCAGAACATGACCAGAACATGGCCCAGAACATGACCAGAACATGACCCAGAACATGACCACAACATAACCACAAAATGACCACAACATGACCCAGAACATGACCCAGAACATGACCAGAACATGACCCAGAACATGACCAGAACATGACCAGAACATGACCAGAACATGACCAGAACATGACCAGAACATGACCAGAACATGACCAGAACATGACCCAGAACATGACCAGAACATGACCAGAACATGACCAGAACATGACCAGAACATGACCAGAACATGACCAGAACATGACCAGAACATGACCCAGAACATGACCAGAA
>NC_137692.1:17292396-17299896 GCF_963989245.1 Nansenia antarctica | reverse complement strand
ATGAATCGAAGAATGTAAGATGTGGTTCAGTAGACAGAGTCCGCGTCAGTCGTTTCCCCATTCCTTGTCATGTGTCAAAAGTTCGGAAACATTATTTTGGTTGATTATTCCTCCCCTTTATTAATACCAATTGGTATTGTATTTTATATTGTTGGAAAGCCTGATTAGTCACCTTTACAACGAGGTACATCTTGTAAGGATCATGCATTCGGCGAATGAGCAACACAGCTAAATGTGTGGACTGAAATAACGTTTCATGTGACACATTCTAATGCTTTGGTCCTCATATCGGGATCCGATGTAATGTTCAGACTTTTCTTTCCAAAAATGTGAATACGTTTCCGCGTTGTTGAAAATCCACGACACGTCGCTAGTCAACTAACACTGCTTGCTTTGTGAGCCTGCTAACAAGGTAAAGTATTGTGATAGTTAACTAGGTAGCAGTGGGGATTACTCACCGGATCCATTGCGTTATCCATTGCAGTATTTTGGCTTAACGTGCGAGTTTGTGTTGTGATTGTCAACGACGTTGAAACGTAGTTCCGTGTTTCAAAAGAAAAGTCCGACCATTTTGATTGGTTGCCGATATGAGGACCAAAGCATTAGAACGTGCCACTATGATCTCTCCGACGCTGAACTGGCATTTGTCTTTGTTGAGCTTCAGCCCACTCTCTTCTCTGTCAGAGTTTCATGAGTCTCTCGTCATGTCGCGGTTCCCCGTACCACAACCATCTATGTACACCTTCTTGACCCTCTATTATTGTCTCCATCGCTCTGTGGAAGATCTCAGGCGCTGAAATGATGCCAAACGGGAGCCTGCGAAAACAGTATCTCCCAAAGGGTGTGTTCAAGTTGCAGTACTGCCTGCTTTCAGTATCGAGCTTCAGCTGCCAAAACCCCTGTGAAGCATCGAGTTCACTGAAACACTTTCCACCAGCTGGTGATATCTTCCCTTCCATCCCTTTGGGATCTGATGTTCTCTTTCTATGTTTTCATTCAGATCCTTGGGATCCAGGCAGACTCTTAACTCACCATTTGTTTTCTTTACACAGGTGATGGAGCTGACCCAGTCCGTCGGTTGTTCAACCCGTTCAATAACACCCAAACCGTGTCATCCTGTCTAGCTCCTTCTTCAGGCTGGCATGAAGTCGCGCTGGCACTCTCCTCGGGGGATTTTAAAATGTATTTACTGTTTTGTCCCTTGTCCCTTGTCCCTTGCTGTGTCCCTGTATTGTGTTGTCCCTTGCATTTTGAACATGTTTTCCCTTAAGCAGGACACTGTCTTGGTTTATGCTCATCACCACACCGCTTGCAACAGAATACATCATTGTCCTTGAATTTGAACCTGGGAGGGTGCTTTCCTTGCACTGAAATGGCATCCACTGCCTCACCAACATGACTGGCTGCTCCATCCACTGCCTCACCAACGTGACTGGCTGCTCCATGTGCGTTGTCGTCAAACGTCTTTACATCCTGCTTCGCTACCTTACTAGCCTGGCATATCTTTACTGCTGTTACCAATGTGAGTTCCATTTCCCTCAATAATAGGGAAGATATTATCTTTTCTCTAATCTTTTTGTTATTAATTTCTGAAGGCTATCTGGTCACGGATCTAAGTTCACTAAAACTGCATGATTTAGCTTTTAGTACAGCCATAGTGTGTTTGTGTGTAGCCATAGTGTGTTTGTGTGTAGCAGTAGTGTGTTTGTGTGTAGCCATAGTGTGTTTGTACACTTGGTCTCCATGGCGATACTGTGCCAGTATGCCCCCCCACAGCCCCCAGTGTGGATAGAGACAGTCTAATGACGTTCACTCTTTTTCTTAAAGGTTATTATGTCCTGAGTGGGTCAGTCCCTCACCATTTCCTCACATCTGCACATATCTGTATAGAGTTACAGCAGCCACACAATATGTGTGTGAGTGTGTGTGTGTGTGTGTGTGTGTGTGTGTGTGTGTGTGTGTGTGTGTATATATATATATATGTGTGTGTGTGCGTGTGTGTGCGTGTGTCCGTACCTGTACGCAGTCCGGTGTTCCTCTCTGATGTCGGGAACGAGGGAGGGGAGGGAGGGGAGGGGGGGGAGGGAGGGGAGAGGAGAGGGTCCGTAGGCCACGCCTACTTTTTTCCTGCGCGGAAGCGTGCCATGGAGGGACACGGCCTGGTCGCCGTAGCGACAGGGGGGAGGGGTGGGGGGGCGGAGGGCCAGGGAGGTCACCTGGTGAGGGGAGGTGACGTGGCGTGGGAGGGTCCGGGGGAGGCTGGAGAACCACCCCTCCGTCATCATCCTCAACTCTGATAGGACGAGGAGAGAGAGAGAGGTCAGACAGAGCTGTCAGGATATTCACTTCTTTTGTTTGTTTTGTTTAACCTTCATTTCAACAGGGAGGGACTCCTGTTGAGACTAAGGTGCACAGTAGTCATAATAGTCACAATAGTTCCAATATTCACAATAGTCAGAGTATTAAAAAAAAAAGTCTTCATAGTCATAATATTCACAATAGTAAAAATAGTCATTATATTTACAATATGATCACAATAATGATGATAGTCAGAATATTCACAAGAATCACGATAGTCACAGTATCCTGAATATTCACAATTGTCAGAATATTCACACTAGTTAGGCTAGTCAGAATAGTCACAAACCTCGATATGGTCATAATATTCTGAATATTCACGATAGTCAAATTATTCATAATAATCATGATAATCATGATAGTCAGATTCACGACAGTAAGAATATTCAAAATATTGACAATATTCAAATGTGACAGCAGCTGGTGAAAGGTCGGCAACTGGCCAAATGTTTGGACTTTTATTCAGAAAAATCGAACTCACCGAATCTATTGCATTGCAATATTTTGGCTTGATTAGCGAGCGTGTCAATGATTTTCAACGTTTCAGTAGTCACCACCAACAAATGAGCTTCAATTTATTTTGTTTACATTTTTCCAGAATAAAAGTATTCTTCCCCCTTTCACCAGCTGCCATCACATTTGTGACACCGTTTCATCAAAAGGTCCTCATGTCGGGAATTGTGAAGCCTCGCAATTGAGCCAAACAAGTCTTGTTGTGACAGAAAATGTGTTTTCTGTTTTTTGGCATAGGACGAAAATTGAAGCGATGAAGAACCCACTCGATATTATAACCAACAGTTTTACATTCACTAAATACCTACAGTTAGTTAGCAAACTTGGGGGGGGGGGGTAGTATTCTTATTTTATTTTTATTTTTTTAGTGGGCGTGTCGCTTTCAGTACTCCGACATCCCACACCGTCATAAATAGCCATGTGTGTGTCTGTTTGTTGACACGACTGCTGCCACCAAGGACTATCGACAGAGAAAGTTTCATCGATTCTGCTTTGTTTTTGGGTAAGTGAGGTACATGCGTTGTTTACTAAGCTGTGTGTATGTACAAGTTTGTATGTTTCTTGCCGACACGGCAAAGGTGTTAGTTTGTAGTGTACTAGTGTACTGACATACATGCTAAGATGTGTCAGTGTTAACTAGTGTACTGAGTTACATGCTAAGCTGTGTCAGTGTTAACTAGTGTACTGAGTTGCTAATTTAAGCAATCTAACAATTGTGCTTTTGTAATGAATGGTAATGTTGTGTGGAATCAAAAATAATGATTGAATAATGATTCATTGATTTGTAGACTTATACTGTGTAGAATAATACTGTGGATTGAAATTATTTCACTAGACTACTTATTACAGTACAGGATGACTTCAACAAGTAGGCTACAGTACACTATCATTCATGAGAGTCTATGGGAAGCATTGCAAGCCTACACTATAGAAGTGTCCACACCTCTGACCTGAAATGTATGTTACAAAATGACGAAGGTGAGAGGTTCTGAGAGATGACACCTTGATATGAGTCATCAGCACTTCAGGTATTTGTCATTGTATAAGCAATTCTATTTTATCAACATAGTACTATTTTGTAAAAAAATTGTGTGTTGGTAACAGCGGGCAATCATTTTACATCTACTGTATTCTATTTGTATTACAGCTTTGATGCCCAAATGGGATGGGAAGGAACTACACCGAAGTCCCACTAGATGCTTTATGGACTAACAACATCATGAATTTTGACCCCCAAAAAAAAAATTTGTCTAATTTTTTCCATTTCCATTTTGTTTACTCTTACTGCTGAAATATCGACTGAAACTGAAGCCATAAGAATTTTACTCTCTTGTACTTGTATAATGATGTAATAAACTTTTGCCACACATGGCAATAACAATTCATGAATCTTGAAATATTATTATTATTATTTAGCAATTTAAACATGTCAGCCCTGCAAGTTTGTTTCCTGAGGGTTAGCTGACAACCCCACTGACAGATGACAGGTAGATAATGACAGGTAGTGTAATGGGGGAGTGGTTGTCTTGAGGGAGTGGTTGGGGTGAACTTAACCAGCTACCACCTGTGAAAAAAGGCTGAAAATACTTTGAGGGTGGGTCTCTCGGCTTGGTGATTTGGGGGGTATCAACATTCAAATATGCATGACTTCTTCAACGTTTCAGATTTCAATGTATGACACATCATTTGAAAGCTTACAATCTACCCTTTCATAATCCGGAAACAACCGAAATATGACGTTGCCAGACATACAGACTTTTTCATAAAACCCTGTCACATGTTATTAAACTATAGTCAGAATAGTCAAAATAGTCACAATATTCCCAATCATCACTAGAGTCATAATAGTCATTACAGTCACAATATTCACAATATTCACAATAATCACTAGTCAGAATAGTCAATATAGTCCGAATATTCACAATAGTTATAATAATCAGAAAAATCATTACTATAGTCCAGTGGTGTGCCGTCAGGGCCAGCAAGGCCTTCTCTGCTGGCCTAAACATCATCAGAATATACATTTTATTTTAATATATTTTTTCCACAAATATGTATTAATGATTCCCCATAGTCTATTCTCTTCATTTCATAGCTTTCCTCTTGGTTGCGCTGCTTCCAGTCTCCGATTGAGATTTGGAGGGCTGGCCTTTATGTTAGAGCTTTTATCCAATCAAAATGTGTTGCTAGGGGGCTCCCAAATCTGCCCGCCTGCACAACAAACGGTGCCGCGGATACGACCTGTAACTTAACGTTGGACGAGAACACCTGTGGCGTACCTAATGGAAACCTACGTAGATTTAGAGTAGGCGAGCAAAATCAACAACGGCGCCTGCTGTAAGGCTCAATCTGATGTCAGCACCCAGCACGTCTTTTGATTGGATACGCACTATTGAGATGCGTAGCAAGGTAATTTGCGTATCTTACGCACTATTGATACGCACTATTGATATTCACTATTGAGATGCGTAACTATGCCGGTAGATGTGGGACTTTTGAACACCTTTGAATGAATGGACTTTATTGGGGACACCCGAGTGGATTTACAGCTCAACGAACAAGTGCGCTTTCTTTTCTTGCTGAAAACAACCCAGATGTACATTACCACCTGTCCACAAACAAAGTGTTTACTGGGACGTCAGGCAAAATACAAAACGACCTGATTTTTGCTATTGCTGAAGTGATGGGAGAAGAGATCAAAATGGAGATTAAAAAGGCACCCTTTGTCGCTATTATGGTGGACGAGACGACAGACGTGGGTAGGGTTGCCACCTTTCAGTCAGAGAAATAAGGGACACCCCTCGCAGTAGGGGCCCCGCTCCTCGGGACCACGACCACCACGGGCCCAAGGGCGGGGTGGGGGCCCCAGTGCTAGTAAATCATAAGTTAAACATTGTTTCAATAAAGCATTTAGATTCATACTTAAAGTTTCAAGTGCTTTATTACCACTGACTGAACGTATCTTAATACAAAATGTATTAAACAAAAAGCATTAGCATACAGTATATGCACCATAACTTAACTCAATAACTTACAATTAAACAAAGCTTTGCCACTTTCAAATATAGTGCAACAATGGTTGTGCAAATAATAATTTATGAAACTATAAAACTACAAAACATTCAACAGTCATCATTCAATCATGTGCAGCAGTAGACAGGGTTTAGCAGTTGAGCTCTCTCTCTTCTCCTCATTGTGTTACTTATTTTTCCTGTGAAAACAGTTAACACCTCTCTCTCTCTTCCTCACTGTGTGTATTTCTTTTTCCAAGTGTACTTCTGATCACTCCTTGCAGCACTGAGCAGCTGTTTGTCTTTCAAAACAATGGAGTAAAACTCTGAACAGGACAGCTCAAAGTTGAGAGTGATCAGCAGCTCACTCCTCATGAGCTCCACAGAGCACCTGTTCCTGCAGTCACTCCATTTTTAAATACTCTATAGTGAGCACTGGTATAAGAACATGAACCAGAGAACAGCAGTAAATGCAATAACCCACAGTCGTCGCTGATGATGTTGCATTTTCGATTAGGATACGTATGGGATTAAAGGGACCGGCGACGGGCGATTTCCAGAAATCCAAATGTCCCGCGAAATTCGGACCAATCACAAACCTGTTTTGCAAGCGCGTCGCCTCGCGCCGCGCGCCTGTTGAGAGCGATTCAGTCTCGATTGCAGTGCGGGCCGCCACGAATCAATGCATATAGAGGAAACACTGATATTGCCCAGCGCTGCAGTATTATATTGGAGGAATCACGCAATGCGGGTGGATTGAAAGTTTGTTCCGTATTGGTTCAAAACGGAACGCATCTTTTAACTGTCAAATAAGGAACAATTCCGTATTTCAAGGTACGGGTGGCAACCCTACGTGGGTAATGTAGCGATCTTAAAGATGTTAGTTTAACACTCTTCATTGTAAATGCGGATTTATTGATTAAAAATGCTTCGGAAATATTAATATAACTCTGTTGTACTTGTCTGACTATGTTAAGGTGATGCAGACCCGTCACCAGGGCCCAGTCTTAGGGTGGGCCAATGAACTGCATGGGGGGGCACAATTATTATTAACTATTTTATATAATCCGATATGCTATGGTATTCGTCATGCAACACTGACATGCATAGTAGGTTGCAGAGGCTAAATTGGACACGTAGCCTACCGATGAAGACTAGACCTAAAATTATCAGAATGCAGCAAATAACATAACAATAAACACAGGCGAAGCTGGTTTATTACAAGGCCTTGTCGACCCGAGTAGGCCTAAGCTAAAATTATTTGAATGCAAGTTACTTTATAGCGTGGAGAGGCCAAGTTGTGCATTACAATGCGCACAGGTCAATAATTGGCACCAACCCGGCACACTTACAAGAACAAGAATTAAATAAATGCCAGGGATAGCCTACGTAACTAAAATTAGGAGACTGGCACGCAATCAGTGCACTTCCAAAAGGGATACAGTATGACCGACCGATCGTGTGATCATCACATTAAAACCACCCATCTACAGCAAATAGGATCAGCCAGATCCTCATCATTGAACACGTTATACACAAAGCACATTAAATATAGCATAACCGTGCAAACAGCTCATCTCTCCAGTTGAAAAAGCTGTCGAGAATACAACTAGCAAAA
>NC_137692.1:17249896-17279896 GCF_963989245.1 Nansenia antarctica | reverse complement strand
CTCCATCAGTTTGTCTGTCTGTCTGTCTCTCCATCTGTCTGTCTGTCTGTCTCTCCATCTGTCTGTCTGTCTGTCTGTCTCTCCATCTGTCTGTCTGTCTGGATAAAAGTGTCTGCTAAATAAAATGTAAATGTCAGTGGATTTAAATCAAAATTATAAGTTCAATGTACACACACACACACACACACACACATGCACACACACACACACACACACACACACACACACACACACACACACACACAGCTATCCATCAGCTGGGATCTACTGTGACTCTCGCTCAAAGGGTAAACAAAGACATTAGACACACACACACACACACACACACACATACACACACACACACACACACACACACACACAGACACACACCTCTTAGTGCAGGAATACTCTCCCGCAGGAAAACCCACCAAACAGGCTAATTACAGTGTGTGTGTGTGTGTGTGTGTGTGTGTGTGTGTGTGTGTGTGTGTGTGTGTGTGTGTGTGTGCGTGTGAGTGTGTGTTGGCAGCTCCACAGAGTAAATACATTTTTGTGAAATTCCCTCTTCAGGAGAGTATAAATATACATGCTGCTGTCTCAGAGGACCAAGAGGTCAGAGTCTACTGTGGCTGTCTGTCTGTTAGGGCTTTCACCCCGGCAAAGAACCGTTCCGGTTCACGTTCGCGAACCTCCGAACCTTGGTGCTGTCTGGAGAACCAGCCCGCGTTCATACCAGTGTAACCAGAACCATCCGCGTCATCAACGATGGGTCGGGATAAACAAAAATGTCACAACTAGACGGCAGCTACTTCACTGGAAAGGAGGATAATCTTCCACAGTATCTGAAATATTTTCTATATATAATAAAGTTATCTTTATTTACATGTATACTATATATATATATGTTACGGTACATGTGGGAATACAGTACATGTGGGAAAACTAGGGTTAGGGTTAGGTGCTACGTCGACTTGGTACATGCTGGCATGTCTAACCCTAACCGTAATCCTAACCCTAACCCTACCCCTAACCCTAACCTTAACCCTAGCACCGTAGCACCTAACCCTAACCCTAGTTTTCCCACATGTACCGCATTCCCACATGTACCGTAACATATATACACTATACAATAGCTGATTTAATTTTAAAAATGAAATAATTATCCTCACACTTGCTTTGGCAATGTAAATGTATGTTTCCCATGACAATAAATAAAACTGAGAGAGACAGGGGAGAAAGAGATGGAGAGAAATATATTGTTCTACTAAATCCTACTGTTTAACCGCTTACTCCGAGAGATGGAGGGGGGAGGAGGGAGAGAAAAAGTGGGGAGGAGAGAGAAAAAGAGAGAAAGTGGGGAGGAGAGAGAAAAAGAGAGAAAGAGAGAAAGGGGGGGGAGGAGGAGGAGGGCAAATACCTGGCACACAAAATCAAAACCCGGAAATAGATGTGTGTGTGTGTGTGTGTGTGTGTGTGTGTGTGTGTGTGTGTATGTGTGTGTGTGTGTGTGTGTGTGTGTGTGTGTGTCTGTATGTGTGTGTGTGTGTGTGTGTGTGTGTGTGTATGTGTGTGTATGTGTCTGCCTGTCTGTGTGTCTGTGTTTGTGGGTCTGGGTGTGTGTGGGTCTGAGTGTGTGTGTGTGTGTGTGTGTGTGTGTGTGTGTGTGTGTGTGTGTGTGTGTGTGTATGTGCCTGCCTGTCTGTGTGTCTGTTTGTCTGTCTGTCCACCTGTCTGTCACACACACCCACACACACACACACACAAACACACACACACATTTCCCAGGGGGATCAAACCAAAACACAACAATGTCTAAACAAGCTGGAGACCCTGTGTGTGTGTGTGTGTGTGTGTGTGTGTTTCAGTTGTTTTAACTGACCAAACACCAGTAAGTCTCTCTCTCTCTGAAACACACACACACACACACACACACACGCACACACACACACACACACACACACACACACACACACACACAAATACATGCACTCACCAGTCTCTGGTCCTCTCTATGGACTGTTAGAGACTGTGAGAGAGGCGGACTCACAGACAGGGTGTGTGTGGATGAGTGGGAGAGAGACAGGGGGAGAGAGACAGAGATACCTACCTGGCGGGCCGCTCCTACCAGGTGACCTGGAGAGAATCGCTATCTTCTCCACGAACCCTCTCCACTGGAGTTCCCCAGGGTTCCGTCCTAGGGCCCCTACTCTTCTCCCTCTACACCAAGTCTCTTGGCTCGGTAATCTCTTCACATGGGCTCTCCTACCACAGCTACGCAGACGACACTCAACTCTTCCTGTCCTTCCCCCCGTCTGATGTACACGTGGCAACCCGTATCTCAGCATGTCTCGCTGACATTTCAACTTGGATGGCTGACCACCATATCAAGCTCAATCTTAACAAGACTGAGCTCCTCTTCATCCCCGGGAAAGCCTGCCCTCTCCAAGACTTCTCCATCACAGTGGAGAACTCTACTGTAACCCCCTCCCTGACAGCCAAGAACCTTGGAGTGATCCTGGATAACCGACTATCCTGTGCGGAGAACATTGCAGCAACGGCTCGCTCCTGCAGATTCCTCCTCTACAACATCAGAAGGATACGACCATTCCTTACCAGAGAGGCAGCGCAACTCTTGATCCAGGCACTGGTCATCTCCCGCCTGGATTACTGCAATGCACTCCTGGCTGGGCTCCCCGCTTCAGCCATTAGACCTCTGCAGCTCATCCAGAATGCTGCTGCCCGGCTGGTATTCAACCTCCCCAAATACTCGCATGTCACCCCTCTCCTTCGCACCCTGCACTGGCTCCCGATAGCAGCTCGCATCAGATTCAAGACCCTGGTGCTTGCATACCAGGCAGCTAAAGGGACAGCCCCTGCCTACCTGAAGGAAATGGTAACCCCCAAAACCCCTGCCCGCTCACTCCGCTCCTCCACCTCGGCTGGCCGACTGGCCCCACCTCCTCTACACAGCAGTCGGGCTGCCCGATCACGTCTCTTCACAACACTGGCTCCCCGCTGGTGGAATGAGCTCCCCACGGCTGTCAGAACGGCAGAGTCACTACCCATCTTCCGTCGTAGACTGAAGACCCATCTCTTCAGGTTACATCTTAACTGCTCCTCCTGAGACATCTTCCGACCCTCACCACTACGTCTCCTAAAGACACCCGCTTTCCCCTCTACTGTGTCCCTAGGACTTCTATTGCCCCCCTTGTACTGTTTCTCAGTTTCTCCAGTAGTAAAAATAAATAAAAATAAAATAAAAAATAGTAGTAAGAAGGAAAGTAGTAGAAGGCGATAATAGGGAGAAGGTTTCCTTCTATCAGTGGCCCCGGGCCCGAGCTAGAGTACTCTTCCTGCAACGAATGGTGGACTGCTGATTCACATGCTTAGTATTCAAATGTATTGATTGTAAGTCGCTTTGGAATAAGGCGTCTGCTAAATGCCAAAAATGTAAATGTAAATACAGAGAAATCCAGAGAGACAGAGAGAGAGACAGAGAGAGAAAGAGAGAGAGAGAGAGAGAGAGAGAGAAACACAGAGACAGAGAGAGACAGAGAGAGAGAGAGAGAGAGAGAGAGAGAGAGAGAGAGAGAGAGAGAGAGACACACAGAGAGACAGAGAGACAGAGAGAGAGAGAGAGAGAGAGAGAGAGAGAGAGAGAGAGAGAGAGAGAGAGAGAGAAAGACAGAGACAGAATGTGTGTGTGTATATATATAGGCCTATAGTTGAAATATATTCAACGTCTAGGCCCCCAAATCCCTTGGTATGATATTTTCTATAAACAATCACTTTGAATAAAAAGAGTCATGCCAGAGATCACAGTAACAAGTCCAATGATCTTTGAGAAACACTACAGCTCACCCTACTGTCCTGTTAATGTAAGTGCAGGTCTCAACTACAGCAATTTTCACCTCACTCTTAATTCTAATTCCATGTGTAAGCTTTAAATCAAGCCAATGAGTTAGAGTCATCAGTATGTGAAAAGTCAAATCAATGTCTGAAGTATAGATCGAAATCAATTAATGCCATTACTTTATATCAAAACAATAAATATATATATTAATTCTGATTCTGATTCAGCCAACCCAACAATCACCCTATGTCATGTGGAGTGTCCCCACAGGGGCAAAACTGAATAACACACTATGACTCAACACACCGTCTGAAATACAGAGCCTTAATGGACACATAAAAGGGACCATTTGATTATTTTATCATTTCATTTAGTGCATTTTATTCATGTCCATAATAATACACTACACTGGACACAGGTCCACTACGCACCAGTATTCCACCCAGTGAGGGAGCTGTACTGTTACCAGAGCGTTAGACCCCCGTAATCGTCCTGCCAATGCCATTCGCTTTCTATTTTTAGCCACTGCTTAAAATAGCCTTTGCATAACCAACACATCTCACCACAGGGAAGACTGTTTGTGTGTGGGAGCATACAAGAGTGCATTCTCGCATAAGGGGGTGTGAATGTTTATTTGTAGGAGGGTAGGAGGTAGGCGCTCCTTCAGGAGTGTTGTCTGAAGGTAGTGTCAGGGTTGGATCTGGCACAGTGGTAGGATGGCCACAGAGGGGACCTTCGTCAAAGGCTTCTGCGGAACAGTGATCAGGTGATATGGAGTTTGTGTTACTTAAAGTATTATTTTTTTTTTTATATATATATATATAGTGTGTGTTAGTAAGAAAGTAGTCTATGCGTCAGATAAAACTATAATCCATGGGTCAGATTTGTTTAAATAGCAACTACTAACTTAAAAACAATTGGTGTGAATGGGATCAGTTCAACATTTCATGGACAAATCAACTCAAATTAACTTTCTGATTTGGTTGGTAGTTTCAATATTACTAATTTGGCCACAAATGAACTTTGTCTACTGATCCCATTCACACACATATATTTTTTGTTAGTGATAGCTCAGTTTAGTAGTGGCTTTTTAAACAACTTTGAAATCAGTGCAGACTGGCAGGGTAGGAGCACAGGTTAATAGCCTACAGAGCACCGTTATTCTGTCATGGTCTGATAATGAAGCGTTGTTCTTTTTTATTTGATGACTTTGATTGTCGTTTGATTGATTGATAGCGTACAACTTTAATTGTGAATGAATCGCGAGCATCAATCATACTTTTGGTTTCTTTTTATTATTACTACTCAATTTTTTCAGTTTAAAAAAGCGTATTTGAGTGTCTAGAAAAGCACTATATAAGTCTAATGTATTATTATTATTATTATTATTATTATCATTATCAATGCTTTTCTATGACAATACTGATGACGTATCAGGGTCTTGAAGGGTTGTCCCATTTCATAGGGAAAGATTTCAACCACTATGGCTTGTGGCTCTGTTCCGAGGCCTTGGCTCAAAAGCGAGTGGCACTCGAAAACGAGCCATAGGGGTAGAAAAGGGAATCGGGATTGGGCCATGTCAACATCAGTTACTTTACTTCTAAGTTCAATGATGCTCAACTGGCACTGGACTTCACTGAAATATTCAACTGATTTGTTAACGTACACGCTCCACTCAAAAAGATTAGAATCAAAGATAGAGTGACCCCCTGGTTTACCCCAGAGTTGTCCTGCCAGTTCAACTTGAGAACCTCAGCTTGGGCTCTGGCTAGAGAATCTGGTCATCCTAGAGACACTGGTTCTTTCAGACAGGCTAGAAATAAATGCACAGCAGCTGTAAGAAAAGCTAAATCGACTTACTATCTGAATCTAATTACCATTCAGGTAATTAATCTCTGCCTTGCTGCTGGTAGTTTTCCTAGGGCCTGGAAGACTGCGCATGTGACTCCCTTACATAAAGGAGGCATCACTGACGATTTAAAGAATTATCGTCCAATCTCCAAGCTTTCATATCTGGCAAAGATTTTAGAAACCTTAGCGAACACTCAATTCAAGTCATACCTTTCGAACTATTCAATCTGGTTTTAGAGCTAAGCATACTGTAGTAGTACAATCACTGCTGTCACTCTGATTACAAATGACATTATATCTGCTTTAGACAGGAAGAAGTGCTGTACTTTTTGTCGATCTACCTAAAGCTTTCGATACAGTAGACCATTACTTACTCCTACAAACACTTTCTAATATTGGTATGGACAATAAGGCTTGCAAATTCTTTCAGGACTATCTGTGTGAGAGGTGTGCCAAGCTCATCTGCCAAGCTCATCTTTATGCTGACGATACGATTGTCTAGCAGATTCTGTACTACTGGCCACTGAAAGACTGCTGCTTGCATTCAATGCTCTTCAAGAAGCACTATTCAAGCTTAAACTGGTTCTGAACGCTAGTAGAACAAAATGTATGTTATTTACAAATACCAAAAGTATTGATCATGATAGTCTATGTATAACCACAGTAAATGGATTGAGAGTCTCCGAGTACAAGTATCTTGGTATCTGGATTGATCATTGTAGCAGATTCCGGCGACACTGGGGAAGTAGCAGATTCGGGCGAGGGAGGTCGACACAGGGGAACGGGTTTAGGCAGCTTGTTTATTTGAGAGCACAGCTCAGAAAAAGCCTTTGGCGCGCTGGAAAGTCTCTTTTTCCAAAATAATAATAATAATAATAATAATAACGCTCGGTGACAGAGTCGCCGTCCTGGCCGACCACGTCCGGCTGTCTCCCCTTTCGGGATCTGCTTTCACTCTGTCTCTGTCCGTGGCAGGATCACATTGCCTCTCTCACTCCCAGTCACTGTCTTGAGGGAACAAACACACACAGGTTAAAAAGACCATTTGGGATAATGAGCCTGATTGAGGACACCTGCGTCAATCAGCTCCACCATCCCCACTCCACCACAGTCTGGCACCACCTGCAGGCCACAACGCGCCATGTTCCCCACAATCATGAACTTCAATTTAAGTATCATATTGATAACCTTGTCAGCAAGCTGTGTCAGAAGGTTGGGCTTTTTGTACAGAAACAAACCTGTTTTCCTTTGTTGTACAGAAAAAGAATTGTGGAAGCAACATTCCTGTCTGTCTTGGACTATGGTGATGTTAATGTTAATGTTAATGTTAATTTTATTTATAATGCGCCCCCCATCCAACTTTTACATCGGCCCGGGGCGCAGCCCGGGTAAAGGAACAGATAAAGACAAAGACAAGGAACACAGAAAGCAGAAATCAGACACAGACGACTTAAACGTAAATCTCAGGCATACAATTCACAACAAATAGAGAGTAGACTTAGGGAATATCATTTAGGAAGAGGTGGGTTTTTAACTTGGCTCTAAAGGAGTCCAGAGTGGGGGCAAACTTGATGGCAGAAGGGAGCGCGTTCCACAGGGTCGGTGCTATCACCGCAAAGGCACGGTCACCCTTCCTCTTGAGGTTGGTACGTGGGACCCTCAGGCTGAGTTGGGCGTCGGACCTGAGCCTGGGTCTGGGCCTTGAGGAGGTAGACTGGTCCAGGAGGTCCTTGATGTAGGGTGGGGCGAGACTGTTGAGAGCTTTAAAAACAAAGGTGCAGATTTTGAACTTCACTCTCTTCTTCACTGGGAGCCAGTGAAGGGAGATGAGGACAGGGGAGATGTGGTCCCTCATTTTGGTGCCTGACACCAGCCTGGCAGCGGCATTTTGGACTAGCTGCAGGCGGTATATGGTCTTATCAGGAAGTCCAGCATAGAGTGAGTTGCAGTAGTCGAGCCTAGATGAGATTAGCATGAGGACGACCCTCCTCAGGTCGCTGGGGGTGAGGAAGGACTTGATCTTGGCTATGATGCGTAGTTGGTAGAAACATGCCTTCACGACGGAGCTCACTTGTCGGTCAAGGTTAAGCTCGGAGTCAAAGATGACACCGAGGTTCTTGACATGTGGTCTGACAAGGGTGGACAGGCTTCCCATGTTGGTGCTGAGCTGAGTGATGGCGGTGGTGTTGCCGATGAGGAGGATTTCCCCCTTGCTCTCATTCAGCTGTAGGAAGCTCTGGGCCATCCACTCCTTCACATCGCGGAGGCAGTCCATCAGGCGCTTCAGATCGGCGGGGTCGTCAGTGTTGATTGACAGGTAGAGCTGGGTGTCGTCCGCATAGCAGTGGAATGAGATCTTGTAGCGTTGAGGGATTAGACATAGGGGGAGCATGTAGAGGGAGAACAAGATGGGACCGAGGATGGAGCCCTGAGGGACCCCACAGGTGAGGTTGGCTTGTCTGGAGGAGCTGTCTGCTATGTGGACGGCGTGGGTTCTATTGCTGAGGTAGGACTTGAACCACGACAAAGCGGTGTCGGTGATGCCAACCTCCTGCTGGAGGCGATCGAGGAGGATGGCGTGGTCTATAGTGTCAAAAGCTGCGCTGAGGTCCAGGAGGACCAGGGCAGCACATTTCCTGGAGTCTGCGATGAGGAGGAGGTCGTTCCAAACCTTTAAAAGTGCCGACTCAGTGCTATGGCCAGGTCTGAAGCCAGACTGAAACTTCTCCAGGATGTTGTTCTGTTGGAGGTAGGGCCACAGCTGGCTGAGGACAGCCTTTTCCAGGAGCTTGGACACGACTGGGAGCTTGGAAATAGGTCTGTAGTTACTGGGGTTGGAGGGGTCCAGGTTGGGTTTCTTAAGGAGAGGCTGGACCACTGCTTGTTTGAGGCTGGGCGGAACAATGCCAGTGGCCAGCGAGCTATTGATTATTGAGAGGATGTGTGGCCCTATCGTGTCGAACACCTCTTTGAGTAGGGGGGTAGGGATGGGGTCCAGAGACGATGAGGCCGGCTTCAGTGCAGCGGCCATCTTGGAGAGGGCTGGTAGAGTGAGAGGACAGAAGCTGGAGAAAGTGGATGAACATGTGATCTATAGACATGGTGCGTCTTCAACGCTAAAACCACTTTACTCAGTCTAACACTCTGCCCTTAGATTTGTCACGGGTGCTAATTACAACACTCATCATTGTCTTTTATATAACATGGTTGGTTGGTCATCCTTGGAAATGAGGCGAAATAGGCATTGGTATCTGTTTATTTATAAGGTGCTGCTTGGGAATTTACCACCGTACATTTCTTCACTGTTAAGTCAGAATATTGGCCCTTACCTCACCTGATCAAATAACTGGCTTACAGTAAAGGTCCCCTGCATGTGTACAGAAAATGGAAAGACTGCCTTTTCTTTGCTGCTCCACACTCCTGGAACCTGCTACAAATCACTTTTAAGATAGACTCTCTCCCCTCTATAGGTCAATTCAAGGCAATGACTATGGACCATTGCAAATCTATTTGCACCTGCCTTGATTAATCCATTGTTTTGTTTTTTATGTATGATATTTTTTTGCGTATGATATTGTTATGAGTCGCTCTTCAGAAGTTCTGTTAGTTAGAACTTTAGTCGTTTCTGAGGTTGTTTTACTATATTCCAAGGTTGGAGAAAAGGTTGGTGTCAATAAGCTCCCGTTTCGAGGAGCTGGATGAAGCAGCTAGGGCCTTGACAGAGAGACTGGAGTGCCACAGACAGGCGCTGGCCAAGCAGGCTCAGCAAGATCAAGTGTGGACTTCTCTAGACGACAGGTGAGAAAGAGCCAACAAAACATCATAAAGCCTACGAGGACCCATCATTTAGCCTTCCGGCGATGGAAAGCTATCTTCAGCACTTTAACGCCTTCAAATTAATCCTGAGATTAGATCATTGTGCATTCACAGATAAACAATAAATGACAGATTATTTCATGACATATATTAAATAAAGAATTCATCATTTATTTATTTCATCATCATCAACTCAGAAACTACCAGTATCCCAACGGCACTGTCTTCACCTCTTTTTTTCTCGCTTCCTCAGCCTGTCTACGGCTGAGGTTGGTCTTCTGTTTGGCTATGTGGCCGACACACTCAACTGTTGCCATACGCGTGTCCTGGCACGTCTGCCCGACCTGGCCCCAGGCCTGCCCACCACTGCTTCCATCCTGAGACGGAGAACGAAGAACCGCAGGGTGAACGCGGCCTGGGAGGCTGCTCTGAGAGAGCTGGGCCTTGGGGAGGTGGACGCCAAGGCCCTCTGTGCCTTCTTTGTCACACAGGGGTACCAGTGTGATTACAAGAACGCTGGGAGAAGGCCTGGACAACAGGACAATGTGGAGGCTGTGATTCGGAGGTGTGTGGGGAACCGGCTACTGAGGGCCAGCTTACTTAGGGCTGTACAGGTGGTGGAGAGGGGCAAGGCTGGCCTCATCCAGACAGGAACCTTGGAGGACCCCATAACAAGCGTCATCGAAGGGCTTACTTAATAAAACGATGACGTTTTTAGCATCTTTGAGTTCAGTTTGTTTTTGTTCAAAACTGAATTATTTTGTCACCTTTTGTTCCAATAGGTCCACCTGCAAAAGGCTGTGCAAATGTTTTGGGGTCAACTAGAGGGCATCCAATAGAAACCCTTTGAAAACTGTATATGGGTCAATGACGTGACGTTTTGTGTCCGAATGTAAGATTTTCTAAAATTAACAATGAATATATATATATACATTATGTTAACTAACACTATATATGTATATACTATGAGTAGAGGGCTGCAGGGGAATTTTCCATGGATACCAGGTTTTTCGCCCTTGCTTGCTTGCTGTGCACCGGTGGTTCTCGGGTCTCTCCTCGGGGGCCCCCGGCCGTGCTTGGTTGGTTGGTCGGGTGTGCTGGTGGTGGGGCAGGTCGGGTGTGTGCGGCTAGGGGTCCCCCGGGGGTTTGGGAGCCACTGCTGTGCGCTGGTAGGCAAAATGGAGGTAGTCGCTCTATGAGTAGAGGGCTGCAAGGGGATTTTCCTGGATGCACAGTGTACAGGTTTTTTTGCCCTTGCCTGCTTGCGTGTTCTGTCATCATGTGGTTTTAATGTCCATCTTAGTTATCTTCTTTGCCCTCTGTGAAGCGCATTGGGTCACATTTTGTGAGAAATGCGCTATACAAATAAAACTTGATTTGATTTGATTTGATTTGATTTGAAAACTCGGGATTCAAGGTATTTTAGGGGACGGTGAGTCCACGATTGTAGAGGAAAGCAAGCCAGTTCCTCCTAATACAGAGGAAACTTTATTTTGTACCTCTGTGCCCTGTTATTGAGGAAGAAGAAGGTGTATGTATATTCACTTTATATTCATTTATTTATACTCACTGTAATACCATGCACTGTTAACACTATAATAATAATAATAATAATTACTTTATTTGTATAGCGCTTTTCATGCAAAAGATGGGTTTTTAGTCATGACTTGAACATATTTGCTGAGGTTGCATCCCTAATGTAAACTGGCAGTGCATTCCACAATTTGGGTGCATAAAATGAGAATGCAGCCTCACCAAATCTCTTCTTTTGTACATGTGGTACACAGAGAAAACCAGCGTCAGAAGACCTGAGAGTATCAGGCTGATATGCTAGCAAAAGGTATTTCAGATATTCTGGTGCTGTGCCAGTGAGAGTTTTATAAACAAGCAGAAGGATCTTGAAATCTATTCTGAACTTAACAGGAAGCTAGTGTAGTCTCTAAAATTAGGAGTTATATGAGCTCTTCTGCTTGTTTTGGTTCAAACTCTCGCTGCTGCATTTTGGACTAATTGCAGCTGGCCAATAGCTTTATTCAGAAGACCAGAAAGACTGTTACAATGAGAAAACAACAAAAGACACTATCTTGTCTTTTGCACCATACCACTATTTGCACTTTCTGGTTGAATGCTAAACTACATTTTGTTGTATAAGTACTTGTACTCTTGAGTCTAATCTAATCTAAGTATATCCTCACTGGTAGACCCAGAAGTTATTGCCACAGGAGTTCAGAAAAGAGGCTGGTAGACCCGGCGCAGTGCAGCCCCCACTTCACTGCAGTCCTCCAGAGCGATAGAGTTATGTATCCCTGCACCAACTCTCCCTCCCTCACTGCCCTCCGAATCCTGATTAATGTATAATATATAAATAATTGTTGAAAAATATATTTCCGGAGTTTAGCTTTGGTAATATAGACCTGTGTTAGTGTTGAAATAAACATGCAAAGTAAGGAAATTATGTTGGGCAATAATGATCTGAATAAATGTTTTATTAATGGAAATTATAGTTTCAAAAAAGTAATCAGACTATTCTCAATAGAAGAAATTGTTCATAGGAACATTGATTATTTGTTCATTGCTGGAATCTAGGAATGTATGTGTTGAATTTAATACCGATGTGATCATAGTTTGGAGATTGAACAAGATTGAAAACCTGCCATGAAAAACAAAGATATTAAATAAACAAAGTGTTTCTTGTGTTTTGTGTTTACTCCCTAGCAAAGAACTTTTGAAATTACAGCAGCAAATTTTCTTTCTTTTTAAATTTATTTTTATTTGACCTTCATTTAACCAGATATCTCATTATTTTTGAAAAATGGTATGTGATGTGAGTGCTGTGAGTTTGAGTGTGTTCTGTAAGGTGGCCCAATCGTTTGCTGCCACACAACAAATTGGTGAGTTTTAGCACACTGATATCTCCCAAGCAAATAGCACACCACAATCAATGTGGGGCATCATTAAGTCACTAACACACACACACACACACACACACACACACACACACACACACACACACACACACTCTCTCTCTCTCTCTCTCTCTCTCTCTCTCTCTCTCTCTCTCTCTCTCTCTCTCTCTCTCTCTCTCTGTGTGTGTGTGCGTGCTCATGTGTCTCCCTCTCTCAAACACACATACAATACACGAACATAAGAAGTGTGTGCGTGCATTTGTGTCACCCTCTCTCAAACACACATAAGAAGAGATCATCCTCTTAGGGCCAGCAGGAGTCATGATTTTACTGTTTCCAGCTGTTCCCCATATGGCTCTGTTTGGCTTAACGTGTTATAAGACCAACAGACATGTTGATGCAGTGTCAAAACTATCCACATGATGGCGCCACTGATCCAGTTGCAAACCCCACTACAATAAGACCAGCATCACACCAGGACAAGGGAGTTTCCCAAAGCCTTGATAAACTAAGACAATAATAACCTATGATGGACCACAATCAGTGATGTACGTCGGATACAAAACCAGCTTTGGTGTGTAACCTTTAGTCATAGTAATGTGGAAGAAAAAGCAATATAGTCTCTTGAACTGATGTTGATGCAACTTTGTGGTGATGAAAGCACACAACCTTGCACATTGTTGCAAATTGTGCTCTTGAATATTATAAATGGGATCATCTAATTCAATCTTAAATGTGCCTATGCAAAAAAAATAATACATATTTCATGTTTTGGAGAGGCCAGTAGGTGGCAGTGTTTGTGTTTGCTCTGACTTTCCCCAGAGTTCCCAGGAAATGGGTCTACGATGAATAGTGGCTATGTTCCATCAGGGTCAGATTAAGTAAACAGTCAGTAGAAGCACAGCCTCCACTTCAGAGAGGCTGTGTGAGTGTGTTCCTCTAATGGAAGGTACCGGCTGTTTCTCAAGAAGAGACCTCAAAAGGAGGAAACCCCCTTACACACACACACACACGCACAACCACCCACCCACGCACCCACATACCACACACACTGATGCACACACGCATAGGCTACAGTCATATAACAGATCCTCCTCAACCCATATCCTCTGGCCTTACACCAGGACTTGTAAGGAAAAAGGTTTGTTTGTTTGCCGGGGATATTCCATCCACCCTCTCGTCAACAAGCCAAGCTAATTAAAACCCTCAGATTCATTACAGACCCAAGAGTCTAAATGAGAGGGTGATTGCAGGCTAAATATAACCCTCACATAACATGGCTGCCAGACAGCTTTCTTTTGTTTGTGGTGCCTGTAGTGCCCTATACAGTTGAACAAGAACAGCCTGTGTGAGCCTCTCAGAGCGCTAATTCAATAAGCTCTTATCCACCCCCACTGTACTTACTGTACATGAACATGTGTCTACTCAATTTCACTTTCAATTCAATTCAAAATGTCTAAATGTCATTAGAAAAAATTGAGACTGTATTTCAGTGATCTTGTCAATTGATGGACTAACAAATAGTATTTGTTTCTATCTTTGAACCACAGAAGTCCTCAAACTCCGTCCATGGTGCTGAGAACTCTCGCGACCTCTGAACTCAGTTTGAGGAGGGGAGGAGGGCCAAGCTCAATTTAGAACAGAGGGACAGGGCCCTGGGGGGGTCTCTCTCTCTCTCTCTCTCTCTCTCTCTCTCTCTCTCTCTCTCTCTCTCTCTCTCTCTGTCTCGCACTTTCGCTTTCTCTGTCTCTCTCTCTAATTCTGTCTCTTCTTGTCTCTTTACTATTCTCTGTTCTACTCTCTCCCACGCTCTTACTCTTTTTACTCTCCCTCTCTGTTTCTCTCTCACGTTCTCACTAAACTGCCCTGACAAACAGCTCACTACCACGTCTCTTATTGATTTCTGTGGACAACAAGCAGGCAGGCAGGCAAGCAGACAGGCAAGTAGACGAGACAGGCAGGCAGGCAGGCAGGCAAGTAGACGAGACAGGCAGGCAGGCAGGCAGGCAGGCAAGCAGACAGGCAAGTAGACAAGACAGACAGGCAGGCAGGCAGGCAAGTAGACGAGACAGGCAGGCAGGCAGGCAAGTAGACGAGACAGACAAGCAGGCAGGCAAGTAGACGAGACAGGCAGGCAGGCAGGCAGGCAAGTAGACGAGACAGGCAGGCAGGCAGGCAGGCAAGTAGACGAGACAGGCAGGCAGGCAGGCAGGCAAGTAGACGAGACAGGCAGGCAGGCAGGCAAGTAGACGAGACAGGCAGGCAGGCAGGCAGACAAGACAGGCAGGCAGGCAATCAGGCAGGCAGGCAGGCAGGCAGGCAGGCAGACGAGACAGGCAGAGAGCAGGAGACGGAGACCCATTGCCTTTTATAGCCACATGGTTTCGCAGTCTGAACCAAACACACTTAAGAAGCAGGATGCATCTGAAGTCTGCACCATAGTTAATGCCCTGTCTCCCTAAGCTCATCCCCACTTCCCATGTGTCGTGTCCCTAGCCTGTGTTTACATATCTGCAGAATTGCCAGATGTCAGACATGCCCTCTCCCCTCCTTAAAGGTACATGCTACAAGCTTTTGTTGTGAATTCACAAATATTAATACATTTCTCACGCCATTAAACTATGAAACCCTAGGTGGTGAAGGAATCTGGTGAATATCACATGAATATATGTCTTGACCTCTTATTGAATTTCCATTCATACTATTTCTTACACTTTGTTGTGACCAACTTTATTTTAAAATGCAACAAAAAATGTAACAGAAGGTTTAACGAAATCCCTTTGGGGGGATGGGGGTGGGGGGGTGCTCACAGACAACTGATACTGGCTGTGTTTTGAGAACATAAGATAGGTGGAGAATTTTTACAACGATGTGAGGTAGGATACAAGTGTCACAGGACTACTTAGCTGTCCCCTCTCCGCATATGTTTTAGAAGGTCTTTTCAGTATATAACAAATGAATATTCAAGTTTTAGTCAGAGACTCTTTGGGAGCTGTAGCTATTCTACTTGACCTGGGGTATGTAGTTGCTCTTTCCTTGCAAGTCTTTCTTTCTGTTGATTGTATTTTACTTGAACTGAATTGAGTATTGAATAAACCGTAATAAATTATTCATTTGATTTATCCCAATTTATGAGACACTGGTGTCAGTCTCACCTTCTTTATTTCAAGTGAAAAAGTGAATTCATACAGTGGGCACCAATGTTTCAAAGCGTTAATAAAAACCTACATACCCAGGCTTTTGCTTTTTGCGGTGGAGATAGAGGGGTGTAGTGATGCTATGTCACTTAGTGATTATGAAGGTGCAAGGATTGTCATTATTTCTTAAGAAAAGTGTCACTAATGCCATCTTTGAATAACACTCTATGCACATGGATCTTTCTGTGATGTCTGTGATGGCTCTGAATCTGATACAGTCTCCACATACACACACATACACACCCATGGCACTGCTATCCAGATAAAGCTCTGCTCTGGCCAATGACAGAATGGCTTGGTTGCACCCTACAGGAAATGGCCTATTAGTAACTGTGTTTGATGTGTGTGTGTGTGTGTGTGTGTGTGTGTGTGTGTGTGTGTGTGTGTGTGTGTGTGTGTGTGCTTGCGTGCGTGCGTGTGTGCCTGCACCTGTGCATATTTGTTTCATGTTTGTGGCTCTTGCCAAACAACCTTGATGTCGATCCAGCAATCCTTTTGTTCCCCAGATCTTCTCTCTAAATAACATGATGTTAATGTCCTGTTGCAGCTTTCATTAGTTTAGTTGGATCCTTTGAATGTATTATGGCAGAGCCAGGCTTTCTGCCTGTCCAAACAGTCCTGCAGGACCAGTTATTCATTTACAGTGCATCTGTTGTTGCTGGTTCATGTAATCTTACGCTGCCATTCATCATAATCAACATCTTTATTGGACATAATGTGCAGATGGGTTGAGCACCATCTTGTGTTCATATTTCTTCTTTCCTGATTTTATAGGTACTGTATATGTATTTGGCCTGTGTCATATTTCAAGCTTTCATGCTTTTGTGTGTTGGCAACTTGATCGCACAGAAACTCATATGATTTTTGTGTTTTTCAAATTCATTCATGCATTTGTGTACTGTTAACTTTATTGCATGGAAACATGTGATTTCATTTTCGGCCCTGATTTTAAAATCCTTTATTGACTGGTTGGGAATGTGGCAAGCACATTACAGGTCTACAACCCTTTGCTAAAGCACTTCTGCCTCCTAATGAGGAGAATCGAAAGTGGTGCGAGATTCAGATTCGAGATTTCACATTCACATCCTGTTCATAACTGACTGGGTTAGCAGCATTAATCATCTAACACTTTTCTTGCATAGACTTCCTACCCCAGCTTACAACAATGGGACTTTCATTTAGTTCTAAACCCAGTAGAGTATATATAGTATATAAATATATGTATCCTCTAAAACCATAATCCCCAAAGTTGTTCTGGTTGTTGTTGATTTGTCGATTGATATTGTGTATGTTTGTGTGTGTGTGTGTGTTTTTTTTTTGTACTAATTAGATCCTTTCTGGCCTCTGTGTCTGCTGACATAGCACCTGCATATACTCTGTGTCACGCTGTCCCTCTGATCCTACTACACAGAGGCCCTGCCATTGGCCCCTCAGAATCCACCCTTCCTGCTTTTTGAGGAAATGACTAGTCGCACAAAGATAGAGAGAGAGAGACGGAGAGGGAGAGGGAGAGGGAGAAAAACAGACAGACAAACAACCCCATTAACATCATACTGTAGGAACACTTTCCTAGAGCAGTAGAGCAGCAGTCCTCTATGTTCAAAAAGGAAGCCTCCTTACTAACATTATGGGCTCTATAGCCAACGGACCCACAGGTGGATCCGAAGTGATATAAAGAGCTTACCTCGATCAATAGGCTAGGTGCACGATCTCACTACTTCCTGAAAGGCAACTGGTATGAACATATCCTGTCTCACTCTATTGGTTTAATTGATTAATCAGCTGTGCGGTAAACCGTTGGAACACACAGTGCACAGCTGATTAATCAATTAAACCAATAGAGTGAGACAGGATATGTTCATACCAGTTGCCTTTCAGGAAGTAGTGAGATCGTGCACCTAGCCTATTCTCTTCATCGATATCACATTTTTTTCACAACTTTGCATGCTATACGATGCCCCAATTTTTTTCCCGAGACGGTAAACACGGCCTAAGTCACATCCAGTTTTCTCCAACTGGAGAATGTGTCATGTCCGGTTTTAACGCCGAATTTCCATATCATTGGTCGGACAACCCCAAAAAATCCCCCCCCCCAAAAAAACAAAAAAACAACAATATCTGATACATGAGAAAGTTCAAAGGTCAAAGATGGTGCCAAAATATCTCCAAATGGCCTAAACATATACGTGTCCGCCTAAACATACCTGTACTAAAACAGGTACAAAGTTGCATTTGCTCACATTACTAGCATCGACTTTGGCACAAGTACTAATAAGACCATGGAGTACTGATTCCTAGATGATTTGGGCTTGGTTATCAGGTTTCCAAGGTGATATTCACTGTAAAAGCTGTTGTTTTTTTAGGCGGAGACTGAATTTGAGATGTTTTATAATGTTCTAGCTCTATTTACTCTGACACAGTAACATAGATTTTGATTCTGACACTTCTACAGCCACCCCACAGGTGTTAGCTTTCATTTGATAACAAGATCATTATGAAGGCCCTTGTGATTGTGGAGATATTCTATATTCACTGTGGGCATGTCATTTCGAGCAGAAAACCAGAACAATTAGGTGGATAAGATCTGGTTTAACAGTGTAAAAATCAGTGTTCGCATACACACAGGCGCTGGTGGGGGTGCTGGCGAAGGCGCTATAGGGTGTCTAATAGCAACTGATGGCACTTGACAGGCTTGTTGTGGTGAATATGTCTATTTTACCCCCAACTCCACCCACCTGAGGGCAGACGAGACAGAACTCCGGCGCTGTGTAATTTCATCTGTTTACCGCCGACACAACTTGGCAATACACCTGCGTTTGGACTCGTGTCCGTTTCGCGCCAGCTGATCAAACCGTTCCCTCCACCACGTGTCAGCATTCTCCTCGGTGCTGCAGTGTTGTCCAGGTGCACTTTCAAGGTGTCCTGTTTCTGTGCACGGTTTGTTATTACAGAGATATCATTTGGCCTGGGTAGATACTGTAGGCAAAGACTATGTGGTTAATGTAAAAGTAAACAGGGTCAAGTTGCTTGTTGCTTGCTCCTTTTATCAGCCCATTGTTCAGCAGGTGCCACACAGTCATTGGATGAAGCTGTAGCATTCATGTTTTGTTTTTTTTGCAATTTGACGTGGCCAGAAAATAGCGGGGCATCTACCAGTTGATATTACTAGTGGAAAGCAAGGAAAATCACTCGCCAGCCTTTTTAGGCATGGAGCTATCATATTGGATTACTGCTCATTTGCAGATACCTATGGAATCGCTAATGAGGGAATATCTTGCTTTGCTGAAGGCTGAAGCTGAAACATCTCTCATTGTCTGTGGTATTCTGTAGTAAGAAAGTAGTTAGGAAAGAATGAGACCGGGAGACACGCTGCTGCTTTTCACTTCGCACGTTTATTCAACTCCCTTCTTCACATCCGGAAGTGCATACATCACTTCCGTAATTGCATACATCACTTGCATACTAGCGCCCACTGGCGGTATAAACCGGACACAACATTGTCCGAACGTTGGTAAGTCTAGCTGTATGTAGGAGACATTAAATAGTGCTGTGTAATGTGTTTAAATGCTTCCTTTATAACCTGTGGCTCTGGGGCCTGTCTAGTGCTATGCAAATAGCAATATTATCTGAGTCTAGACAGCCGGGTGCCCATATTCAAAGCAGCTTACTAGAGTTTGAAGATTGTGTTTGCATGGCTATGCATGCTACCCACTAGGAAATATAAGAGGAAGCACTTTAACCATTGAATAGAAAGATAACCCTGATGCAGGTGTAAAACTTTGTTAAAATAGTAAAATAATAATTGGTGAGTCATTGACTCACGTTCACCCCGTCATGAGCGTTGGCCACTAACTAACCTTGAAACAGGTGAATATGAAAGAAGGTGAATATCTCGGAGTTAGTTTCTCATCTCATCTCTCTCTCCCCCCTTCTTTTTCTCTCTCTCTCTCTCTCTCTCTCTCTCTCTCTCTCCCCCTATATCTCTTCCTACATCTTTCCCTCATCTCTTTTCCCCCTTCCCTCCCCCTCCTTTCTCTCTTTCCCCTCCCCCCATTCTCTCATCTGAGTCAGATAAACATGTCTATATTAAGGAAGGAGTCGGTCTCAATCTTAAAGGAAGCGGAGGCACAATACCATTATCTCCAATTAGATCAGAGAGAACATTGATTTAATGACTGCAATAACAAAACTCTCTCTCTCTCTCTCGCTCTCTCCCTCTCTCTCTCTCTCTCTCCACTCTGCAAAATAGATTTTTGTCGGGTGTAAACAGCATAATGGAAATTCTGCCAGTCAATCCAGGCTTGTGTCGGTTAGGTAAAGAAAAATTAGAGACGACAACCACAAACACGAAAAGGGAAAACATGAACGCCTGTTTGTGTATTTGTTGTCTGGGGAATTTCCGCTCGCTAAGTGGCTGATGAGTTTAACCTTTCTCATTTTGTGAAACAGTACCAAGCATGCTTATCATACAGTATATAAGTACAGTAGGGTTGAAATTCAGAATTGTAATGGCTATTAAACATAGTGTAGTTTGAGGGTTCCTATATGATGGTAGCTAGATCACTCTGTAAAGGCTAGCACTGGATGGAGACAGGTTATTCTCTCTTATTAGAGTTGTTGGGGCGCTTTTTCTGACACATATTAGGCAAACTCCAATGGAGACTGCCTTTGGATGATGCTTTTTGTTCGGGGAGTATAGGCTTAATCTGTGTCTGACAAACTAGACCACATTATACCATCAGCAGAAACACTGATTTCCTACTTTTCTTCTCACCATATCAGCGTCTTTCACAGACAGGTCTTTCACAGACAGGTCTTTCACAGAGAGGTCTCACACATAGACCAAGTTTCTCATAGTTATCGGCTAAGTGGGCCCTTCATTTACTCCTATTTTCTTCTTCTGTCATTTGAGATCTTGGGGGTCATTAAGAGGATCGGTTTCAGCAACAAGCCATTTCAATGCCATGACTGTTCTTTCCTGTGGATTGCTCACATTATCCAACTCTAATATGTGTGGCTTTTTAGTCACTGCTGGTAAAGTCATTGGAAAAACATTTTGAGAAAAAGCGTTATGGAAAAATGTGTTCTTTGCTTGTGCCTTTGCTGTGTGTGTGTGTGTGTGTGTGTGTGTGTGTGTGTGTGTGTGTGTGTGTGTGTGTGTGTGTGTGTGTGTGTGTGTGTGTGTGTGTGTGTGTGTGTGTGTGTGTGTGTGTGTGTGTGTGTGTGTGTGTGGGTGGGTGGGTGGGTGGGTGGGTGTGGGTGGGTGGGTGTATGTGTGTGTGGATTTCGAGAGAGAGAGAGAGAGAGAGAGAGAGAGAGAGAGAGAGAGAGAGAGAGAGAGAGTTCAGAAATGCTCACACACTTTATATGGTTTGCAGCCACATCGTGAGCTTAGAATGAGAAGGTTCTATCTCCGTTTAGAATGATAAGGTTCTATCTCCGTTTAGAATGATAAGGTTCTATCTCCGTTTAGAATGAGAAGCTTCTATCTCCGTTTAGGGCAGTTCAGAGATATTGAGCGTCAACGTTTTTACATTCCATTATGTTTTGTGAGATGGAACCTTTGTATTTTATGAATTACTAACTCAAAAATGTCAACATTTTTAAAATAACACCACACAGGCATTAATAAACACCTAATGGATCAGATTATGTAAAAAAAAAAACTACATTTTGACCAAAAATGGAGATAGAACCTTAGAATTCTAACGTCACGACATGTTGCCACAATATTGCTTCTCACTTCCACTTACTAGGCTATGGTCATTATTGCAGCTTTAACACAACTCTGTGGTAAGAGGTGCATGTGATGTGCAACCGGTTGTTACTCAACGTCATTGTGTTTTCCCAGTCAATGAGTCCGTGACTCGACGCATGACATTCTCATGACATCGACACATTGCTATCAACTATTTGGAGTGTTTGAATGAATGAATGAATGAATGAATGAATGGTCTTTATTGTCATTGCTATAGTACAGGTACCATACAACGAAATTTGGGAGGGGGGGGCTCCCCTGGTGCTAGGAAAAAAAGACTAAAAACAAGAAGGGAAAAGAGCTGGTTTACATAAATAAAGGCTATGTACACTATCCACTATACTATACAAATAAAACACTGTGCTGTACTCTATGCTATGCTATACCTATTCTAACATTTCCTTTATAGCTAATCTTATAGAAAATGCATAATGTGTCAAATGCATTATGAATGCTAACTTACAACATTGCTTTATCAACTGTCAGACCTCTGATCAGACCTCTGATTAGGTACTTTGAAACACTCTAGGAAATGACAGTCTGACTATGTATCATCGGATTATGATGCTGAATACACCAGTGTAAATAGCTGTGTCTGTAATAAAAACTAATGGAAATGTTACAAACGCTGTTGTGCATTTCAAGGGTATACACATAATGATAGAATACAGTAATTGTAAGATAGATGATTCAAGCAGGAAATATGAAATATAGTCAATGTATTTTGACCAGCTCTTACATTATTTTAGTTTAATGCATGCTACTTATAATTGTTGAGTATAATTAAAGCATGTGTGCTGTGTCTCTCTGATCCAATGATATGTGGGTCGTAGGCCTCATATATAGTGAGATGTCCTTCTGATCCAGCTGTCCTTCTGAATGAATGAATGAATGAATGGTCTTTATTGTCATTGATATAGTACAGGTACCAAACAACGAAATTTGGGAGGGGGGGGCTCCCCTGGTGCTAGGGGGGGAAAAAAAAGAAGAAAAAAAAAAAGGGAAAAGAGCTGGTTTAAATAAATAAAGGCTATGTACACTATCCACTATACTATACTGTACAAATAAAACACTGTGCTGTACTCTATGCTATGCTATACCTATTCTAACATTTCCTATTCTCTGAACCTTATGTACCCTAGGGTTGTCATATTGCACATAGTGTTATTGCAATGATGGAGAGATGAAGGCTACGATTATGGTGGACAGACGAACGGATAGATCCAAAGTCACAGGACTCACAGACGTCACTGCCAGGATCTGGATAAACCGTTATCCAAAACAGAGAGTGACATTGTTACTGCAAGAGGAACCCAAAGTAGACAAAAGACAATGAAACAAGTCTGGCTTCCATTGGTTCACACGGAAGATCTTTGTGTCAGCAAAGACAAGTTACAATATGTGCTTTTTAAGAGTTCATTCGTTGTACATTTGTCCATGAATAGTGTTACAGAGCCATAATAATTGAATGGTATATGTATTTTGTTTAGTCTTTTGTTGAAAATTACTGTGTGTTTATGATGGTATTAAGAGAGAGAGAGAGAGAGAGAGAGAGAGATTTCCTCAGCCAAAATAACAATGTCCCTGCTACCCCAAGAGATAGGTTGAGAATTCCCTATCATAAAACTTGATGCCCTTGACAGCCCTTTTAGTACTGTCTGTCTTTGTTCAGTGACCTTTATGGGTCTGTGTGTGAGACATACCTCCAAGGCTTCATATTGGATTATGACCCCAAGGGTCCTTCTACCTCCTTCGGTGGGAACAATGTTATTCTGATGGTTTATTGGGATTTGCTTTGAAATACCCCAAGGACTACTAAAGTGTACAAAGACTTAGAGCTTGTGGGAGACAAAAAAAACTTCTATGTATATCTATGTGTAACTTACATTTTTACATTTCCCTGTGACATTAATGAATGATTATTACATAAAAACCTGAGTTTTGTTTCCTGTGTAGAGGATCCGTGGGTATTTATACTTTGCGACAAATAAATTAGTCTCAATTTTGGTATTAGATGTTTGTCCTATTTGTATTAGTTTGAAATTCAGGATTAAACTGGTGATACAAATTTAAAATCACACACACACAAAAAGACCACACACAAACACACATTCTACAACCGTAATAGAGATTTGGTACTATTATATTGTTATTACATGTTGCCACAATATTGACTATTTTGTACACAAAGAAGGTTCCCCCCAAACACACTGACACACACACACCTTTCTATCACAATTTACATTCTTATTCCATAGGGAATCAGCTAGCCTTTTGGAAACACTTTAATAAACACACCATCCTCTATCAATCCTATCATATATCATATATAAACAACCTATAGACTATTCCAGCCTGCTCTGTATTCAATCTCAGCCACTTTCATATCCACAATCTGCCATCTCTTTTTTAATGTACAGTGTATGGGTGAAACACTTCAGTCCATCATTAACATACTTAGGGGTGGTTCCAAATTCCTATTCCACACCATCTGTTAGTATGAAGATTGCACTATGTGTTAAGAGAAGAACCCTTGACATGTACAGTATGTGCTAGTGTATATATCCTATATATGAGGATTAGTCTCAATATAAGAGGTGGAACATTGAAATTAAAATCCCCTACAAAGTGTGTGACTAATTTACTAATCTTAGATTAGAATCTAATAATCTTATAGTTTGACTGACTCCCCAAAAATAGCTGCTATTCATCTTTCATATAATATTCAAGTTTCAGTTAGGCTGACACAAGCCCTTCTGGCTGATCTCATCAAGACTTCCCAACCCAAAACCTGTAATTAAGTGCCTTTGATAAAAAGTCAACAGAAACAGACAATAGGGAAAGGGTGTGGTTGCCTCAGTTCAAACCCATCACCTGAATGGAGCACAATGGAAACAGTTTGGGTCGGTTTCCCGGACACAGAGTAAGCTGAGCCTTAGCGTAGATTAGATTATATTTTCAATGGAAAATCTCCATTGAAGATGCATTTTAGTATAGGGCTAGGCTGAATCGGTGACTTGGAAACCCATCTAAGTGTGTTATAAAGCAGATTGTTTCCTTTTCCAGTTGTAGTGAAGTATGTGGCAATGTGGTTTGTCAGTTGAAGGACATTGTGCGCTACAAAAAAGATGGTCCCATTCCTCCACGGCTGCAGTACATCCTGTGCTTGTTCTGTTGGTTTGTGTTTTACACAGTGCACAGTGTTTTATCTGTACAGTATAGTATAGTGGATAGTGTACATAGCCTTTATTTATGTAAACCAGCTCCTTTCCCTTCTTGTTTTTTTAGTTTTTTTTTCTTTCCTAGCACCAGGGGAGCCCCCCCTCCCAAAGTTCCTTGTTTGGTACCTGTACTATAGCAATGACAATAAAGACCATTCATTCATTCATATAAGGTTTAATCGATGTATCATGGAGGTATCATTTACAAAATTTACAGTAGATTCTTGTTAATGAAAACTGTAGAGAGATGTGTTTGTAGAGAGATGTGTTTGTAGAGAGATGTGTTTGCCCTCACTGAAGCTCTCGTCTGTGCAGCCCTGCAACATCCGTGCCAGTTTAATTGGCTTTATTGTGTGCCTCAGTGCGTCTTCAGAGTTTTTCCACAGCTCTTGTTTCAGACGCACAGAGCTAATCACCAGCATGCGACGCAAACACTGTCACACTCCTCATTAGAAAGCCTTTCTTCAGTCCCTACTAATTCCCCGCTCACATGCCATCCCCTTCAGAACCGGGGACAACCCTCCACCGTTTCCAGTGTCAGGGGTTAGGAGGTAGGAAGGCTTTTTGTCACGTCTGTCAAGTGATGACAGTGAACCAGATACCTGGGCAGCTGCTTGGCAGAGGTGGGTTACCAATACCAGAATGAGCTCAGAGTTCTTGAGTGACCTCGCATAAGGCCAGACAAACGACCTGAGACATGCAGCCAGGAGACACCTGAGTCCTGGCTCTCCGCCTCCGTCCCTTCACACCCGGAGGCCTTATTGTCCTCCTGGACATCCCGTCTCATTAGCGTTGTTAGCTGGGATTAACGCTGTTACTCTCGGGCTTTGTGTCTGTTAATGAAGGCGGACGGTGTCCGATGCACACAGTGAAAATCACAGTGAAAATCATAAATTTGTGCTGAAGCATGACAACGCCTAATAATTGCTTTGATTATCGCATATTGCATTTTAAGATGATTATTGCATCTGAAGGGAAAAAAAACAAGTTATACTGAATGACCATTATCTCGTTACCTACCCAGTACAGACCTGCACCTGAACCCGCCCCCAGAGACGATAGCTTTAGTGAGGGCAAACACATCTCTACAGTTTCCATTAGCAGTAATCCAAATTCAATAATCCTCTCAATTTTGTAAATGATACCATGCATCTATAGACCTTATAACAACCCCGTCCACTGATGATGAATGAGTGGGAGAGAGACCCATCTGTCTGAAGCAGGAGATGCCCAAGCACACACACTCTCACACAAGTAACACACACATCCAAGCCAGCACACACACACAGGGGCGCCGCTAGGGGGGGGTAAGTTAGGACGATTCTAAGGGCCCAGCACTGACAGGGGCCCAAGAGAATCTTATTTTTTAATATATTATATTCATAATAATATTATTATTATTATCATAAGGACATTAATGTAGCCGGCTTCAAATTATGTATTAAAAAAAGTCACAAAAGAAACAAACTGGAGTTTTGTTTCTCTATGTTTGACAAAATTAAGCCTTATTATTTACCCCTCTATTTATTCATTGCATGGTTCAGTCCACCGCGCGCGAGCTGCTAGACTAGATAGTTGGGGGCCTTAGGGCTATATGAGGCTATGTTCGTGCAAATTTGTGCAAAAGCACCGAATTTGGCCCAGATGTAGCTCAGAGTATGCTCTAATGATTTAGCCAGGGCGCCCGAGCCAGCAACCACTGGGGTCGCCATGGCGGCCAAATCAATATGTCCGCCCTCCGAAAAAGGTTTTGACTATAACTTTTGAACCAAATTAGCTTCAAATAAAAACTTGGTGTCTTATTTATGTTTCTTGGCCATTAGAAACACATTGGAATGCTTATATTTATAATTGGGTGTGTCTGGACCCCTAATTTGCATATTTCCAAGATGGTGGCTCCCCGAAAATGAGTTTTACCATAACTTAAAAAAAAATAAAAAAATATTGACCCATTTTGAATGTTGGGGAGCATGCGGGAGGGCCAGACCTCGTGAACTTACAGACAGTTACAATTTGAATTTGAATTTTAAAAAGCTGTTTACAGTAGTGTGACTTCATGCTTGTGTGCAAGTCATAAAGATGGACAGTAACGTGTACAACTACTATTTTCTTCCTCACGTAAGTTATAATTCATCATTCATCATCAGTCATTTTCATAATATTCTAGGATCCCGCTCTCTGCACCTCACAACATTAGCTAGCTAGTTAGCTGGCTAGCTAACGCCCATCGAGCGTTGCGTCTGCGTTGCGTCCGGAATTGCTGTCAGCCAGGGAACGTTTCTTTTGTAATCAATGAAAGGTGCTCCGTTGCGGCCGCGTTGCGTTGCGGCCGATGGCTGCGTCCAAAGTAAACATTTGGCAAAGTTTGATTTATGATGGCGAACGCAAACTTATATTTACAATTGTATATTGGCTGTTGGTTATAATTGTATATTGGTTGTTTTCTGGTGTTGTTTTCTTGTTTTGCTCTGTTTGTAGTCTACTTGATGTCTTTTTATCATCAGTTAAATCACCACAGCGGTTAATCCACTAATAGAGAAGATACCAGATTGAAAATGCACGTAGCCAACTACTCTATAGCTCGTGTCTGGTCGCAGCTATTGCGAATTGTGAATCAACACAGGTGCTTGAAGCTTGTTGCAGAAATGGATGACGAACGGCTGATACTTGAGCTGGAAAAATCTATATTTTTATATGCGACAAATGACGGTGGAGCAGGTACAACGTCAAGTTAATGCAACGCCGATGGCGAGGTGACGCAACGCTGGTAGTGGAGCCAGCCTGTAATATTCTACAGTAGCTATCAAGATAACAATGAAATGGACTGACTTATATAGCGCCTTATTCCAAAGCGCTTTACAACGGCCTCTCATTCACCCATTCACACACACATTCACACACCAATGGCGGCAAGCTACCATGCAAGGCGCCGGCCTGCACATTGGGAGCAATTTTGGGGTTCAGTGTCTTGCCCAAGGACACTTCGACATGTGGCCAGCCGGGATTCGAACCGCTGATCTGCCAACCTTGTGATCATTAGACAGCGACTCTACCTCCTGCGCCACAGCCGCCCCATGTCATCACAATATGGCCTCTACCTCTACCTCTAGTAGCGGCACCATTAATTGGGATCTATGCTGTCTCTGCCAATGAGATGCTGATGAACCATTGCAAAGACCCAAGATACAACGACTTGTATCACTAGAAAGGGAAAAAATATGTATTAGCTATTGCTAATGTTCTTCCTTCTTCTGTTAATGTTACAATTGATCAGTTGAATGACGGTTCAGGTATTGCAGCAACGCTTAAAACACATAATGCTATGTATCACAAACGCTGTAGAGGTTACTGTAGTAGTTGTCGTGTCAAAAGGGCTCCTCCTTAGTAGTGATTCCTAAAAAGCTTCGATCATGTCAACCCAAAGCCTGTGGCATTTATTGTGTCATATGTGAGGGGGAGATATGGATGACCTTCACAAGGCAGTAACAGATAATGTTGATTCCAATCTGAAAAGCTGGGCAGAATCCTGTAAACATTTTTAGCTTCTTGGTAGATTAGTTACACAAGCTTCAGATGTGCACGCAGCAGGTGTGTACTACATGCCAAATGTTATCTCATGTTGCGATATGCAGCAAAACGGCAAGCATCTCATGACACTGCCAGGCCAGGGTGTCAGAAGGGGAAGCATCTACCAGTGAGTGGGGGACAACCTTTGACCATCTAACTATTGCACAAATTGTTGCCCTGGTTGAGGTTTCAGATCCTCCTTCACAATCTCCTATTACGGCAACTCTACAGGAACCTTATGAAAGAATGCAGGTGTTTCAAGCAACATCTCCTCAGCTATCTGCCTGAATAGAGTGAACACCAGAAGGGGAGGGAAACCTACATCGCAAACAAGGAACAAGTGGCTAAGAGGCTCAGGATGAGGCAATTCTGTTGATGAGGGCTGCCTTGGTTTTACACAAGTACTGCTTACAATGAGGCCACACATTTGACGGCTCCTTCCTGTCCAACTGTCTCACAACATCGGTTGCTGAACCCTTACGAGTGTTCAATGATATCGTCCTCCATGGTCCAGAGTTCCTCAAACCCTGTGCAGCTAATACAGAAGATGCCAACCTGCAACCGAGAATGTCAATGTCAGAAGTACAATGCATTTGGCGGCACCCATCACACCTGCAAGACCGACGCAATACGTCACAGCAAGGAAATTGACATTTGCCAATCGACCTGACCCAGAAGCCAAACAAAACAAAAAAATGGCATTATGCAAATTAGGGGTCCAGACACACCCAACCATGAATATAAGCATTCTAATGTGTTTCTAATAGTAAAAACACATAAAATAGACACCAGGCGCCCTGGCTAAATCATTAGAGCATACTCTGAGCTACATCTGGGCCAAATTTGGTGCTTTTGCACAAATTTGCACAAAAATATCCCTAAGGCCCCCAACTAATTCTTATTATGTTTGTTCTGACGATCAAGTTCAGCGCGCCCACACTCCGTCGCGCATTGTTCATGTTCCTTGTTTATTGTCTCTGAATAAAAGAGATAATAATAAATAAAAAAATCTCCCACAAACCTATGTCTTTGTAATAATTTACTGGATAAGAGAGAAACCTGTACACATACGCACTGGTGTGCACACACTAGTTCTATATATAGAACAGGCAATAAGGGATGATAAATATACATATATTAATCACATATTAAGATGGCCACAAATTATGGCCACACTAAAATATCTGCTTGCCACCCCTTTGCCACCCTATGTATAAATCTCTAGAATCGCCACTGACACACACACACACACACACACACACACACACACACACACACACACACACACACACACACACACACACACTGAACACAAACGTATGCAAAGTTATTACAAAGAGATGCACAATGGAGGCACACAATCCATGAAAAACGAGCTTTGAATATATATTTGTTATTTAAATTGGTTGAAACTACAGTTTTATCAACAGCAAGTATCAAACTTGTAGAGGCAAACTACTTAATGAAAAAACAATACTCTAATAGAGGCCTACAGTGTTTTGAAAATAAAATATGTTGCTCTTGAAATTCTCCACTTTGAAGATGAGCGGTTTGGCTTCTACCACCATGCATGCTAGTAGAAATGACTCATACCAACGTGTCAGAGGTTAGTCACCTTGGCACACTCCGCCTGTACGCACAGCGCTGTGAATTTCAGCATGTCCTTGCTCGGGGAGGGAGGGGGGGAGGGGGAGAGAGAGAGAGAGAGAGAGAGAGAGAGAGAGAGAGAGAGAGAGAGAGAGAGAGAGAGAGAGAGAGAGAGAGAGAGAGAGAGAGAGCGAGAGAGAGAGAGAGAGAGAGAGAGAGAGAGAGAGGGGGGGGGGGAGGGGAGGGAGAGAGGAGAGAGAGA
>NC_137692.1:17201870-17249696 GCF_963989245.1 Nansenia antarctica | reverse complement strand
GAGAGGGAGGGAGGGGGAGAGAGAGAGAGGGAGGGAGGGGGAGAGAGAGAGGGAGGGAGAGAGAGAGGGAGAGAGAGAGAGGGAGAGAGAGAGGGAGAGAGAGGGAGGGAGAGAGAGACAGAGAGAGAGAGGGAGAGAGAGAGACAGAGAGAGAGAGAGGGAGAGACAGAGAGAGATAGAGAGAGAGAGAGAGAGAGAGAGAGAGAGAGAGAGAGAGAGAGAGAGAGAGAGATTAAATAAATTACTTGAACTGGAAATAACCCACTGGAACGTTAAAACATAGTATAGGCTACTCGACTCACAAAAATAGCTCTAAAGAATGTATTGTTTGTTAGGGGTTTACATTCTGAAATGTGCTTGCTTATGGTATTTGGGGTACTTGGCTAGTTGATGTTATTGACAGTACGTGAGCTTAGAATGATAAGGTTCTATCTCCGTTTACAATGATAAGGTTCTATCTCCGTTTAGAATGATAAGGTTCTATCTCCGTTTGGGTTGTTCAGAGATATTGAGCGTCAAAGTTTTGACATTCCATTATGTTCTGTGAGATGGAACCTTTGTATTTTATGAATTACTAACTCAAAAATGTCAACATTTTAAAAACAACACCACACAGGCATTAATAAACACCTAATGGATCAGATTATGTAAAAAAAAAAAACTAAATTTTGACAAAAATGGAGATAGAACCTTATTCTAACGTCACGAGTAGTAGCCGGTCTAGTGATGTTACCCTGAATGAGACATTTTGGATATTGGCGGTACTGCCCCGCCCTATTTTTTGGGTGAATAACAAAGGTGACGTCATAGCTTTTTTAGGCGGAGTCCGTTTCGTTTCTCCAGCTCAATCACACACAGCCATGACCGTGCCTGCGAGGAGGCGTCGGCACAACGGAACTCTGATGAGGGTCCCTCTATTATGTGCACGAAACTTTGTTTAATCTGGAACGAAATGTAAAGGAGGATTTGGGACGGAACTTTGGACTTTCTACAGCCCCCCAAAACGGAATTATAAGTCTAACTGTCTTTACCCCGGTTACCTTTACAACACCCCCGGCGTCTGGGATGAGCCCACGCGCCGCCGACACGAACGGACTTTGTCTTAAGAGGAACCTGGTTTAAACATTTTTTTTGACAACCTGGTTTAATTTTTTTTTTTTTTTATCAAGACAAGGTAGGCCTACGGAAAGTTTTAGTAATGTGATTTATCATTAGCTTTAAAAAAAAGTTATGTTTTATTTACATTACTACGGTAAAAACTGTCTCGTGCAGAAAAGAAACCCCAAAATGTTACCGTTTTGAGAAGTAGAATGATTGAAATTATGATTTAACCTAAGAGACTGGGGTTGTCTAAAAGGATGCTTTAGGCATACTCTTGTTTGGTGAGTCTAGATCTAGAAGACCATTTCAACCGAGATATTTTACCCATATTACTCAAGACTCGCAAAGTGAACCATGGCACCCAAACATGTAGACCGGGTATTCACTGAAGTAAGACATGTCTACGAGGGCTTCTCCTTCACGTGTTGAACTGGTGTGTCATATTGACTGATTCAGCCTTTAGCAACAAGGCTACTTTGTAGCCTCTGGGGGTAGTACGGAAGCAAATGATACAAGTATAGTAGTCTACGTGGATACTATGTCCTCTTAAATACATACATGCAAACTGCAGAAGTGCAGAGGTGTGATGGGATTAGGCATCAGTGTGGGCCAGGTTATCTGGAAATGATTTTTACAACCTGTAGCTAGAGCTGGTGTTGGTCTACTTTAATAAAGATGCAGAGAGAGAGAGAGAGAGAGAGAGAGACCACACACATGCATGCACACAAACGGAAAGAGGGAGATCATTCATCACCGTGAGCAGAAAAGCCTGCTCCAACCCAACCCCAGCATCTTGTGAAGGCTAGAGTAGACATCTATAGGAAATTATATAGCCTTATATGTAGCCTAAGTAGGGCAATTCAATCGTTTGTGTAGAGATGAACATCGACAAGTATCTGAACGGTCTATTCTTCAGTCAAAGAAGTAGGCTACACATTGTTACAATGCGATGTAGCAGTTTACTTAGCTTTGATGTTACATCACGTGACGTTAGAAGGTTCTATCTCCATTTTTGTCAAAATTGAGTTTTTTTACACAATCTGATCCATTAGGTGTTTATTAATGCCTGTGTGGTGTTATTTTCAAAATGTTGACATTTTTGAGTTAGTAATTAATAAAATACAAAGGTTCCATCTCACAAAACATAACGGAATGTAAAAACGTTGACGCTCAATATCTCTGAACTACCCTAAACGGAGATAGAACCTTATCATTCTAAACGGAGATAGAACCTTATCATTCTAAGCTCACGAGTTTACTTAGCTTTGATGTTCCATCAGTTTCCCTCTGAAGATGTCATGTGGCTACACTAGTACACTCCCTGTCATCATCAGGTGACTTTCCAGCCAGTCGCAAAAATGGCCTATATCTGAACTAGGCCTACTGTGTGGGCTATCAATTCACGGCTCTAGATTTACCCAGAGTATAACCATGCATTAGCCTAGATATTAACACTTTGTCCTAGTGAGTTATACAAGAGTTTTTGATAGTCCCCACTGACTGCCTTCTTCTACAGACACAGCCATTTTGTGTCACAGTAAGGCAACAGTACAGTTGGTGTCCCTTTTCCTACCTATATGAAGTAGTAACTATCAAATTGTTCCTCCAATGGGGTATCGGTTTGGTTTAGATAAATGAAACACTAGCGCGAGATTTGGAGGCTGCATGTGGGAGATGTCAGTCAGTCAGTCAGTCAGTCTGTCTGTCTATGACAATAATGGGTAGGCTATAGTGCAGTGATTTTCAACCTAATTCTGGGGCCTCCCTCAAGGTTGCACATTTTAGTTCCAACCAACCAGAACACCTGATTTAACTGCTCAGTTGGAGGTGTGTAAGTGCTGAATGTAGGCTTCTCTCTCTCTCTCTCTCTCTCTCTCTCTCTCTCTCTCTCTCTCTCTCTCTCTCTCTCTCTCTTCTCTTCTCTTCTCTCTCTCTCTCTCTCTCTCTCTCTCTCTCTCTCTCTCTCTCTCTCTCTCTCTCTCTCTCTCTCTCTCTCTCTCTCTCTCTCTCTCTCACACACATTGATATTCCAGTTAGAATGTTAGCATTTGGCAGTGTGTGCTTTTCCATTTCACACTTTCAAACACCACTCCATGAGTGGATCGCTAGTAATATCTGGAGAGGCTGAGGTCTGGAAAGCAGATGCCTAGAGAATGGGGGTGCCTTCAACAGAGTGTGAGAAGCATTACATGTGTTCTCAATACTTTGGCAAAGTGGCAGACATGGGCAGTGCCACCCTGATAAGAGGGTATCCCTTTCAAATGCCTTGTAGTGTACAACATGTTCACTGTCGGACCCGATAGTCACTGAACACTTTATTAGGAACACTACTAATACTGGGTAGGGCCTCTCTTTGCTCTCAAAACAGCAGTGCTATATTTGGCAGGCTAGTATTTTACATTTATTCTTAGTCTTAAGACGAAAATGGACATTAGTCTTAGTCACATTTAGTCATTTTCATCCTTCTTAGTTTTAGTCTAGTTTTAGTTTTAGTCATTGACAAAAAGTCGCAGTAAGGACTCCCTGCTTTATATTTGATGTTTTATATTCAAATTAATTCAACTAGGTTACAGGTATTGGAAATTGGATGCAAGTTGTTAAAGCAACATTTCACTCTGATAACACTTTTGTTTGTGTAGGCCTAATAGCCTTACTTACTTTAGCTGGATATCTGTACCCTAGCCTCTCTCTTCCATCGATGTGATACTGCTCTGTTGTCCTTGTTACTAAGCTACGGATATTGCACAGATAGAAGTGTGGAATTTTGCTTTACTCAAAGTGAAGAAACTAAACATTCTTTCTTTGACTATTATATGTTTTAACCAAAAGAGGTAGGCTATGTATTTCTCTCTCATAATGAAATCAACTTTCCAAAACATGTATTTTCTCTCTTATAATAAAACCAACAGAGGGTGTGGTAAAGCAGTAACACAGGGGCACAGAAAAAGCAAAGCAAGTACGATACAGTATGACTGTAGGCTACTGATCTGCATTCAGTTTGAGGAAAGCGCTTCTCTCTAAAATGAGGCTTGCTCTATTTCGACGACCACAAGTGAGGACAACTGTAATGCTAAAAACTCTCCGTCCGGTGCGACCAATACACTGGGCGGTCAGCGCTTCTTTGGCACCTTGTTCTGACGCGTCTGTTTTATATGTTGATGCTGAGGAGAACGCTCCACTGAACCTCTGCATCAGGTTGCTGCTTTTGAGTTATTGTTGTTACAGTTGGGTCGGGGATCTAGGTGAGGAAAGATACAGTGGAAACAATTAGTTAGCTTGGCAACAGTCCAGTTTATGTTCAAGAGCAAGTTCAGTTGTGGAACTATTTGTGTTGGCATGCAGAGCCAAATAAATGATTAAATAAACAAACAAATCATAATCTGTTGATGCTCACTGTTAACTAATAAATGGTGCTTGTAGAACTGTTGTATTTAAATGCAATATCACACATTGAGCAGTATCATATTATATAGTATCATAAAATTAGAATATCAATTCTAGATTTTGAAGATTGAAATCATTCTACAACACAATACAACCTACTCAACCAAACATCAAACATCACAATTTTCGGCACTAGATTTAGAAATCTGGATCCTCTCTTGCGCAAATGAATGAGAATATCCGCTATCATGTTGGTAATGAATCAATGAGGCTTTAATAATAATGTAAAATTACACATCTAGTACAAGTAACAAATATACTTAATAGAGAAAAGTTTCATCCTAGTACACAATAAACAAAACATTTTTTATCTTTGAATTCGTCACAATGTTCGTTTGGGCACCGCTAACGTTTTTAGTCTCGTCAACAAAAATGAAAATAGCCTATATGTAGTCACAGTTTTTATTTTCAAAGATCCATTGTCTTCTCATCAAAGTCTCGTCTACGTCACAGAGAAATGGTCGTTGACGCATATAGTATTTAGTCACAGTATTCATTAACGAAATTAACACTCCAAAACAGCCTCAATTCTTCGTGGCATTGATTCCACAAGATGTTGTAACCATTCCTTTGAGATTCTGGTCCATGATGACATGATTGTGTCACGCAATTCCTGCAGATTTTTCAAGCTGTCAATCTCCCGTTCTACCACATCCGAAAGGTGTTCTATTGGATTCTGATCCGGTGACTGGGAAGGCCACTGAACTTCTGAACACTGAACTCATTGTCATGTTCATGAAACCAGTTTGAGACGACTTTTGCTTTGTGACATCTAATGGAAGTAGCCATTAGAAAATGGGTAAATTGTGGCCATGAAGGGATGCACAGGGTCAGCAACAATACTCAAATAGGCTGTGGCATTCATGCGATGATTGATTGGTATTAACAGGCCCATGGTGTGTCAAAAACACATTCCCCACACCTTTACACCACCTGAACGAATGAGAAGGTGTACAGGTGTTCCTAATATAGTGTTCAGTGAGTGTATCAGGTAACAGTTTTAACAACACAGCAAAGGTTACCTTCCTCAGTCTCACTAACAATCTCAGTATTTGATATTCCTTCTTTCAGTTCCCTTTGCAAGACTACCTCTGGGGCTATGACAACAGGATATTAGCCTTTGGAGTTCAGGGACACCGGAGCGATCAGTCAATTCCACTCACACACACACACACACACACACACACACACACGTACACACGTGCTACTGTAAGAAATGAAAGATTCCCCTTGAGAGGTCTGACACACAATACACACACACTCGACTGACACCACCTCAGGCATCCCCCCTCCACATACATCCCTATCCCCGACCTGCCACTACCTACCTGTTCTGACAGAGCTACTCTGAGCTGCTCCAAGCCCCGATGTCCTTATGTCCTTATGCTCCCATTCAGTCACAAGAGCATTAATGAGGTCAGGCACCGATGTTGGGCGAGAAGGACTAGCTCGCAGTCTGCGTTCCAATTCATCCCAAAGGTGTTCGATGGGGTTGAGGTCAGAGCTCTGTGTGCAGGCCAGTCACTTTGTGTACTTGGGGGCATTGTCATGCTGAAACTGGAAAGGGCCTTCCCCAAACTGTTGCCACAAAGTTGGAAGCATACATCTCTAGAATCACATTGTATGCTGTAGCATTAAGATGTCCCTTCACTGGAACTAAGGGGCCTAGCCCAAACCATGGAAACAGTCCCAGACCAGAATTGTGTCCACAATACGTTTGTCCATATAGTTTTATACTTTTGTCCATTTTGCTTTCCATTAAAATCTATTTCCTGTGTCATGCTCATCAAACACAACCCAGCGCTGTTCAGGATGTTTCCGTTTGTATTCATTTAGGCAACAGGCATAAACCCTCTGAGGAGTTAGGTTGTGTGTTTGACCTCCTTGCGGACTTCCTGTTGTTATCTTGATGGCCTAGGCCCTAGGCTAATGGTGGTCTGGTCTTTATAGGCGCATGTTGTTTGTTTCACCTCAGACCCTGCATGGTTATACCTACTAGGGCATGGACAGTCATGGTATTTATCTATTGGTTGATCATTATGCAAGTAATCTTCATTATAACCATTCAGTTTCAACTTTTTATATTACTGTAAATCGCTTATGTCTATCTGAGGCTGACCCTCCCCTCTGATTGGTGTCTCCCTACATTTTACGAAGGCGACTTTTGAAGAGAGGACAACACCAATGTTGGGAATAGTCATACACATCCAAAGTTTTTAGAAGATGTGTTTATTCAACAGAAAGAAAGAACATCTGGCATAAAAGAAAAGCACAAGTCAAACAAAAACGTTTTGTTAATAATCGTTCATTTACAGTCTCTAAATGTAGGCTATATCTGTAAACCATTTACAAAACCAATGTATTGAAACAATTATGAGAGTAATTTTTTCCCCCACGGTCGCTCTCCTATATGACTGTGTAACTAAGTGTCACAGAACTATACCTGACTTTTAGTTTTACTGTCTGACAGATAGTTCACTTGGCTGGAGCTTGTTGCTGGCAGCACCAGAGCCTTGGCTTGCCTGGGTCACTCACTACTACATATAGACAGGCTGGGCTGCTGGATGTCTTGAGCTGTATCTGTTTTGCTAGATAAGCTATGACCATTGTGTCATTCTACAGTCTGATAAATGTATCATCAGAATTGAGTCTGAATAAGAGAAACAGGTTGTGCTTGTGACGTGTGTGTGTGTGTGTGTGTGTGTGTGTGTGTGTGTGTGTGTGTGTGTGTGTGTGTGTGTGTGTGTGGAGTCTCTGCTGTCTGTCAGGGACACTGCAGGAAGACTGACACAAAGGAGGCCACTGATATCTTTATGATTAGACTGTAGACTTCACAAACGCTACAGCAAAGTTTCTGTTCCCATACACATGTCCATAGCCTAGCCTACATGCACAGACAACACACACACACACAGATGCATGCACCAAAATACTCTCGCACACAATCAAGCAAATCATTCTCTCTGTGTGTGTGTGAGTGAAATGTATGTTTGTACCACAAAGCATGACTTGTCTCCTTCCCTGTGTGAATACTGATGTCCACACTAGACATTTGGTGTGCTGATATAAATGTAGACCGCACCTCTGCACCCCCGCGTCATGGGCTATTTGTGGTGTGCCTCTTCACACCAAGCCTTCATTCACCCCCCCACCTCTCACTCAGGCCCAGTCTGTCCTCACTCTCACCTCCATGTCTCTCCCTCTCTCCACATCTCTCCACATCTCTCTATCCTTCCAACTGAAAGAACTGTGTGTGTGTCTGTGTGTCTGTGTCTGTGTGTGTGTGTGCGCACGCTCAATGCCAGTACTCCATTATGGCGCTTTTCCACTACCGGACCGGGCCGGGCCGCATTAGTATCTGGGCCGCATGTTTCAGAAACGCTTCTCCATTATACACAACATACCTGGAACGACCCGGGACTGTAGGAGGAGTTACGTGTCATAGGAGCACTTCACTTTAATAAGTGCCGATATAGGCTACAGCTCAACAGGGGGGAAATGCGATAAGAATTATGTCAAAATGCAGCACTATCATGCACAGATCAGCCTTAATACATGTAGCCTAACGTTACGTGCCTGTTACTTGCCACTTTCAGTTCTAGTAGATCTAGGCCTAGTTCTAGCGCAGATGTGTTTTTATGGCGTTCACGGCATTAGTCAACTACATGCTCACATCCAGTCATCCGCTCACTGCTCTCCATCAAAAATGGCACATCCATCAATAATATTACATAATAACAACTGCTCGGATTAGATTGCGGGTTGTTTTCGTTTAGTACATCAACGGGGGGGAAATGCGAGATGAACTCTGCGAGTATCATGCTCATGCGTTCCATAAATTCCTCCGTTGAAAGGAAAGTCCTATCTATTCCATTCAAAGTGTTTTAGCCTTCCCCCTTTCCACTGGTAATAAGGAATTGGCAAGAATAGATAGATATAAATAGATCAACATAATGCAGCACTATCATGCACAGATCAGCCTTAAAACATGTAACGTTAGATATACTGTATAACGTTAGACAGGGAGCAATGTATTTCTACAGAATGGCTGTGCTTGACGCTCTCATTGGACTGACGCCCGGGTCGGCCTGGTAGTGGAAAAGCGCCATTAGTGAACTATTGCAGTGTCACAGATTGCTTTGGTTACAAGCCAGTGTTCTCAGGTGACTAAAGCAGCTCAAAGACAAGTGAAGAAAAGTTTTATAAGACTACTTTGTCATTGGGCCTTAGTCTTGTGTAACTCAATGGTTAAGCTTATATTGTCAGTTTCTATACTTTTGTACAATATAATGACCTACTTCAGAATATTACGTTTAAATTTTTGGCATTTAGCAGACGCCTTATTCCAAAGCGACTTACAATCAATACATTTGACTAAGCAAGTGAATCATCAATCCACCAGTCATAGCAGGAAGAGTAATCTAGCTCAGGCCCGGGGCCATTGGCAGTCTCAGTGATAGAAAGAAAAACGTTTTTTTTATTTTTTTTATTACTATTATTATTTTTTAATTTATTTTATTTATTTAAATAGACACTGGAGAACAGAGAAACAGTGCATGGGGGCAGTAAAAGTCTAGGGTACACAGTAAAGGGGAAAAGCGGGGGTAGCTGGGGGGTAGTAGATGTCTCAGGAGGAGCAGTTAAGGTAACCTGAAGAGATGGGTCTTCAGTCTCTGACGGAAGATGGGTAGTGACTCTGCAGTTCTGACAGCCGTGGAAAGCTCATTCCACCAGCGGGGAGCCAGTGTAGTGAAGAGACGTGATCGGGTAGCGTGACTGCCATGTTGGTGTAGAGGTAGTGGGGCCAGTCGGCCAGCAGAGGTGGAGGAGCGGAGGGAACGGGCTGAAGTTTGGGGGGTGACCATTGCCTGCAGGTAGGCAGGGGCTGTCCCTTTAGCTGCCTGGTAGGCAAGCACCAGCAGTGTTCTGGATGAGCTGCAGAGGTCTGATAGCGGAGGCGGGGAGCCCGGCCAGGAATACGTTGCAGTAGTCAAGGCAGTAGATTGCTTCTCTGGTGAGGAATGGTCGTATCCTTCTGATGTTGTAAAGGAAGAATCTGCAGGAGCGTGCAGTTACCGCAATGTTCTCTGCACAGGATAGTTGGTTGTCCAGGATCACTCCAAGGATCTTGGCTGTCAGGGAGGGGGTTACAGTAGAGTTCTCCACTGTGATGGAGAAGTCTTGAAGAGGGCAGGCTTTCCCCGGGATGAAGAGTAGCTCAGTCTTGTTAAGGTTGAGCTTGAGATGGTGGGCTGACATCCATGCAGAGTGGAGAGCCTCTGTGACAGCAAGGAGAGCCGTCTCAGTGGAATGCCCAGCCTTGAAGCCAGATTGGTGGGGGTCTTAATGTTCCGTCTTAGGGTTAGGGTTAGTGTTATATAATAATCAGTCAGTGGTTTAGATGCAGCTCGTTCAAGGGTTTTAGAAGGGAAGGAGAGAAGGGATACCAGTCTGTAGTTGTGGACAGATGATGGGTCAAGGGTAGGTTTCTTGAGGAGAGGCTTGACTGTGGCTATTTTGAAGGCAGCCGGGACAGATCCTGTGGATAGGGAGGAGTTGATTACGGTGGTAAGGTAAGGAAGGATGTCGGAGGAAATGGATTGGAGAAGAGGGGAGGGGGTGGGATCGAGAGGGCATGTGGTTGCCCGCTTGGATGTGATAAGTGTGAAAATCTCAGTTATGTTATGATTTTTAGCAGAGTTGAAGCGGTTGGCTAAATTAACAGTAAATGGATAAAAAGTAAATTACTCAAAATATTTGTCTGGCAATCTTTGTTAAACTCAGAGCAAAACATTCCACATATTTACCGTTAATGTCCGCACCTACCAGTCTCCAAAGTAAGTAGGCCTATCTCCAGTTGTAGCCTGCAGTTTATGTTAGGGATGCTCCGATTTATCGGCCACCGATTTAAATCGGCCGATTTCACTCCAAATGACTCGATCGGTGATCGGCAAAAATGGCCGATCGCAAAAACCGATCTTTTATTATTTATTTATTTTCCTGGGGAAGACAGATAACTGAACAGAAAACATAGGAGGACGTAACAGTATGTAAACCATGAAGGCCACGTTTATGATGTCTTTTATACAGCCATATCGACTGACTTGGGCTTCAGGCCCTAACTGGGTGATAGGCCAGACCTTTACTATGCCATAAAAATGGGTCTGCGTTTGCTTGGTGCCTAATGGATCAAAACTTTTGTCTAAAAAGCAAAAAATATGTAGGCTATCCAGTCAGTAGGCCTACAGTTATGTATTTAAAAAAAAATCGGTATCGGTATCGGTTGATCTTGAGGAAAAAAATCTGTGATCGGTATCGGCCCCAAAAATCCAGATCGGAGCATCCCTAGCTTATGTATGGATGGACTTTCAAAGCAGGAACAATGATCACAAAAGAATTGCCAGTCATTTCATTGTACAAGAAATGTTCTATAGGGCCTGTCAGGAATGTAAGTTTAAAGGTCATATTTAGGTTTGTGAAAAATGTTGGGTAAATGGTAAATACAGTCAGACATTCTGCTGTTGATTAACCTCCCCCTGCAGAGTGAGTGAGTAAGTGTAATGCTTGTTTGTATACCACAGAGCATGACTTGCTTTTGTAGCTGACCCCTAATGTTTTCCTAGAGAAACCAATAAGTTAATGAGTAGTATTGGATGCCTTGTGTGTAACTCCTTGGACCACCAAGATGACAATGGTCTTGCGCCATTTCAGCCCAGAGCCCCTTTCCTTTGCAAAGATTTTCATGGGATGGATGGAAGCAATATGGTGGTGTTAACCTAGCTATCTTAAGCTAGCCTAGTTATTCTGTGTTTTCAGATCTGTGCACACAAGGGATAAGGGCAACTGTGTGTTCCTGTGTGTGCTTATGTTTGAGAAAGATTTAGTTCCTAGTGCCTAGCTATTTTAGCATGGATCTCGTGAGATGTTGTTGACACAGTTTGTCTCTTTGCATACAGATTGTTGCCACACCCCCGACCTCCTACCTCGCATCCCTTTGGCTGCTGCTCCCCAAGGTAGAGCTCAGTATGGGGTAAGAGCTGAGACAAGACAGAGAGGACACCCCCTGCAGACACACTCAGCTGCACAGGTAAATACAAAAACACACCCCTACACACCTGAGACACTCCCTTGCTAGGTAACATGCTGTTGTCATTGGTTATCCACATCCCACCCACGTGTAAAACAGTCACCTCAGCCAACCAAACATCTTAAACCGGTTAAATCAAACCAATCATTGAGCCAATGTTTTAGATAAAGAGAGTCTTTCCACCCTGCAATTGAGTGGCTGAGCACAAGATCAATGTGATTGATTTAGGTGGATTGATTTATCTCTGGTTGATGAATAATAGATCACAGGACAGGCTAATGGGGTAGTTACCATTGAATCCAAGCTTGAAGCAGGCAAGTGCAACATTTCTGCAAATATCCCTGATATCATCGCAAATATAAGGTCGTATTACTCCAACACAATTATGATTTCTAGACACAATAAAACATTTTATTTTTATTTTTTAAAAGCAGTCGTAGTACAGTACAAGATAGGTTTATAACTCACATGAAGGTAATGGACAGTCAGTCCCTGTACAGTGCTATCCCTCAGTTGTCTAACAAAACAAGTGGCAGAGCTACTTTGCTGAAAAACAAATTCCAGATTGTGGCTTTAAGAGCTATTCACATGTGGAAAATTGGCATAATGCACCTTTAAGAAATAGTTGATTTCATCAACTGTAAAATTATCAGTCTGTGTACCGTAATCTTGCTTTTTGTTAAAAGACCATTCAGTAGCTATCTCTCCTACAAGTCTGTGAATACGCAGACATTGAGTGGTGAGCTTGTCAACATGTTGTTCTGTTTCCTCACTGAAAGCCAACCCCCACTCTCCGTACCTATGTTTTGAGGTTAATACGAACAGGTTTCTTTCGAGCTGTGTAGGAGAGAAAGAGTTTCTTTGTGTGTTCTTGTGATTTTATTGTGACGTTATTAATATCATTGAGTGAAGAGGAAAAGAGAAGGGTGGCAGAGCGCTATACTGATTGAGTGAGAGAGGTGGGAAAGAGGTAGAGACAGATTGAGCAAGAGAAAGTGGGAAAGAGGAAGCACTGGAGACTCAGAGGCACTGGTGCAGAAGTGTTGCTAGGAGGCAGATGAGCTGAAAATAGAGGGGGGGGGGGGGGGGCACATGCAATAGGTAGAGAGACATGAGTGATGGAACTGATTGAGCAGAAAGTGATGGAGAGGGAACAGTGGTAGAGCCAGTCATCTCCTTATTAAAACTAGCACCTGAGAGTAGGGTTGGACGGTTTTATGGTCTGTGGTCTCTGAAAATATATTTTTAAATTACATATATATTATTTTTTAAATGTCATCACAACAGAACACCATCAGAAATTGCTAGGCCAATATATAATAAACGCCTTAAGAGTGTGTGGTTGAAGATTCTATGAAAGCGATTTTTGTCAACAATGTACTTTGTCAAATAAATGACCTGTCTAAAAAGACGCGGTGAGGCGGTGACGGATCATTTATGCACTGGGTGTTTGAATGAGCACGTGCTTGTTGTAGAAGGAGGTTAAACTCACGCATTGTGTGCTTTTACTTGCAAACTAGGTCTCCGATCTCTTCGTTCCCATCCCGTCTACAGCTGTTTTTATTTATTTTAGCACTGCTCATGGAAAGTGTTCGAGCAGGTTCGCGGAAAAAATCATAGGGCTTCATCATTTGAAATTGGTGGCTCTGTCAAAGCCATACAACAATGTGATTTTGAATCCCACGGTAAACTGTAAACCTCTGTATTATTTGGAGACGGTTTAACGGTATAAAAAAAGCCTATCTGAGAGCAAAGACCATAGCCTCCCCTCTCACTGCTATTGAAATTACCATTACTGGGCGGATAAAAGCACGATTTTTTTGCATGATGTTTCCTTAGGGTCTATCATATAATTTTAGCCGTGGAGCCCCTGGACAATGTCTGTGTAAAACATGAAATTGCAAGACTATCAATATCAATGAAATATGTGGAAAAACCCTGCTATTTTCAAGTCCCTAAGCATCATAAGATGATCAAATTACTTTTACATGTATCTTAGATTTACTTTGACATTATTTAAGTGTGTTACATGTCATGTATTTAGAAATGGGGGGGGGGGGGGGGGGGGGTTTCAGCTTTTAAAATGATCGTATAGTGAGAGAGTGAGGAAAGTGGGGGAGAGAGAGAGGGGGAGTCATGCAGCACAGACTATAGGCCGGATTCAAAACCCATGTCGCTGTTATAAGGGCCAGCCTTTATGGTAGTCCAGGGAGCCACCAGGGAACCCCATGTTGTCTATTATTTGTTACAATTGCACTTGCAACGTGGTGGTGAGCAGTCCAGATTTGCATTGCCACATTTGCAGATGGAACAGTCCCCTTTACAAGAGCATTTGATCAGCTCTCTGCATGCTCTGGAGACCTCTGGAATTGTCAGCCAAACTGGCACCCATGACCCTGATTTGTGTGCTGGTCGCCCAGATCACCTGCTTGATACACTGCCCGTCATCTGCATCGCCAAATTCCCATTGTGTTCCTCTGCTCTTGCACCATCCAACAAGCCCCGCCTACCTGGATATATATCACACTCTGGCACAGAAACAGACATATTTTTCAAAGCTACAGCTGGGACAGAGGTGTAACTGTCAAACTGTCAGGAAGAGCACTTTTTTCTTTTCTTTTTTTGTCTTTTTTTTTTTTTCAGAAGGTGGTACCGTAACGGGTGGTCTATTCACACCCGGCTCACTCTTGGTTGGCAACTGAAACAGGCTGATTCCAGTCCCATGAAATGAGGTCACAGAAGTAGTTGAACTTGGGTTGTGGTCGAGGTTGTTAAGGGCACCGACTGTGAACAGCGCTTTCCAGAGACAAGCAGGAGCCACAACACCATCTGCTTCAAAGTGTTCACATGTAAAAGTAGTAAGCCAGTCTTCAATTTGGATAATCCTGTCGTACGAAATGCTTATACCCATAGGGTATAACTGCTGGACACGTTTCTTGCTTCTGGTTTGTGCATGTACAGTACAGGCCAAAAGTTTGGACACACCTTCTCATTCAATGCGTTTCCTTTATTTTCATGACTATTTGGTACATTGTAGATTCTCACTGAAGGCATCAAAACTATGAATGAACACATAGGAATTATGTATTTAACAATAAAGTGTGAACTAACTCTAAATATGTCTTATATTTTAGATTCCTCAAAGTAGCCACCCTTTGCTTTTTTGTTGTTAAAATATATAATAATAATATTAAATATAATATGTGTTAATAATAATATGTTATTATATATATATATTTATTATTATTATTATATATTTTATTAACAACAACAAAACAATATTTTATTAACAACAAAAAAGCAAAGGGTGGCTACTTTGAGGAATCTAAAATATAAGACATATTTAGAGTTATTTCACACTTTTACACATCATTCCACATGTGTTCATTCATAGTTTTGATGCTTTCAGTGAGAATCTACAATGTAAATAGTCATGAAAATAAAGGAAACACATTGAATGATAAGGTGTGTCCAAACTTTTGGCCTGTACTGTACATTGATGCCAATGTAGATGGGGAGTGGTGGTTCACGTTCCAGAGTGTGTCTGGTCTTCCCTGCAGTAGGAGTTGCCTGTTTTTTTGTGCTGTAAACGATGCAATGTCCAATAGTGAGGCAAGCCTGAGAGTCACATTTGTCTTGATTTTTCAAGTTTGAACCATTCATCACCATGGAGAAAAAAGACATTAGACTTGAAGGCAGTGAGTTATCTTGACATTTTGTCGGAAAGGAACCCGTGAATTTGAAGCCTGGATGGTTGAATATGTCATTTATGATAATCGTTGCAGCTTTTGCCAGGATAAGCATTTTCATTACAAATTCACTTTAGGGCTTCCTTTAACATATTTGTCATTCCTTCCTTGAAAATTAGAACTGTGTTTCTTCCATCATACTTACGGTTGGGTATCGTTTGGGTTTTATCCGATACCGGTGCCAAACCGATGGCTAGTGTTTCCCCTAGGTTTGCTGCCTTGGGGGGGTTTGGCATGGACTGTGGCATAGACCCCCCCCCCACCCTCGGTGAAGATAACTCAGCATTAAAGGTTGGATTGGGGGTAAGACCCTGCGACATACCAGCGTCATGTCCAGGGGGTGTACTTGTACATCAAGCCGCCTCACGCTACGGAAACAGGAGATGGAGGCTCCTGCCCTATGGGCCATTAGGCTCGAGAACCATCAGTTCTCAAGGCTACTTACTTATGTGGTCTTGACTACCTGTCCACTTTCTCACCTGGTTCTTGCTCTCTCTCTCTGGTGTGCCGACACCATCCTGCTCTCTCTCTCCTTCTCTCCCTCTCTATCCTCCTCTCAGACACTTTCTAGTCACATTAATAACGACCAATTTGAACCAACTTTCTCTGTCAGAACACTCAGCAATTATATTTGCCACCGTTTCAACTTGCTTACTTTCGTCAGTGCGAAGCGAAGTGTGGAGAGATAGGTCTGGCTATGCGAGACTACTGGCTTGGTCTGGCTTTCAGCTTGGTCTTGTTGACTAGTTTCTTGATCCCCAGTTCCTCAAGTCGATTCACATATGGAGAGTGGATCTCGGACAGCTTGAAGAGAAGAACTCCAGAGTCCACAGATTTCTGAATGTAGTTCATTAGTTCTATGAAAGCTTGTGACTCATTCATTTTCTCATCTATGTTTTCTGGAGATTGGCATGCCAATGAGTAAGACGACGGTGGCGATTTCTCAGCCTGACTAGACATGGTAGATGTCAAGTGCCATTAAATCTCCTCCAACTATCCTAGTCATAAGATTAGTGTTATTTAATTCAGTAATCATGGCTCGGATATTTTGGGCAGCATCAAATGTTGACACTTTATGGAGAACACCGTAATCTATGCCACTTTCACAGAATAAGCACTTTTGAACATCCAGTTTTTGCCGCTTCATTTGCTTTTCCCTCCAGAGTCATCAGGATTGTGCATTCTGTTTTTTGCCTTTGCCAGCTTAGAATTGTTACATTTCAGATGGCAAAATGTGCCATTTTGTGCCATTCCTTTGTCAGAAATGAACTGTAGGCATCTGTTTTATGACCACTTGTCACAGGGTCTCTCAAGGGACATCGCAAGTGTTCCCTAACTCTAGCTTACTAGCCTATAGCTAACTATAGGTTTAGGGTTAGCCCTCAATTTTGTAAGCCACACATTTGGTAAATTCCCCACTTCCCCACTGTCTCGACATCGGACTTTATACTGTTGCAAGGGCTTATCTACAAAGCCAGAATAGCTAGTATCTACAGTATTGAGCTATCTCAACATTGCAAGACACACATTTCTCTAAGATTAAGACTCAGTGGGAAAACTATACTCAGATTAGGAATGAAAGCAAATGAGGAATGAATGCGAGAGACATGGACTCACTCAGTTTAACCTCACTCTGGTGGTAGGTCTAGGCTATATATATATAATGGATCTCGATGACTAGAGTGAGCAATAGTAGTGACTAGCAGGCTACAAAAAGACAAGGTGATGCATGTGTGAAACGTAGAGAGAGACAAAAGATTGTCTTGAATGTGGAGGATCAGGCCTCTGAAAGGAGAACTAATACAGACACAAAAAAGGAGAGGGAGAGATGGAGGGTAATTTGAATGTTATCCGAACAGGGGAGCTGCAATAAATGCCAAGAGGAGAAACCTGAAGAGAAGCCCCCACAAGGCTGAATGGCAGTATTGTTCTCTCAGTCTGCGCTGGCCAGTTTGTTCCAAGTTGTCCTACTACTTTTCTTCAAGGTGGCTCACGTGGGGCTCGATCCTGGGTGGCTGAACGTCTCTCTCTCTGTCTGTGTGAGGGAGTTAGCGATTAGCGATGTTAGCTTAGCAGTCTCGTTGTGTTTTAACTTCAATTTAACATGACTTCCCGTGGTCGTAGCGGGCTGGCTGACAGCTTAAAATGACCGTGTAGACCTGTTGTGTGTGTTAGAGAGAGAGACACTGTTGTGTGTGTTAGAGAGAGAGACACTGTTGTGCTTCCTTATTAAAGCTAAACTATTGCCGATCGTATGATACAGGTCAACCCTTATCATCTGTTCACTATGCAGCATAATATGTCAACAACATATCACCTTTGCTTTAATGCAAACAATCATCTGACTTAGGCCATTTTTGTGTTTACAGGGAGGTCAGTTTGCACACAGGCTTACAAGAGACTTGCAGGCAGTTCATACAATAATATGCTTATAGTGTTATAGCAAGTGAAAGCAGAATGGCGTTGTAATGGTTTTAAATGTCTTTGATTGGAACTGGAGCCAGAGACAATAGCTTGTAGTATGTTCATACATCTGTGGGGCTGTGATTCCACCTTCACAATCAACCTTTACGCAATTAGTTGAGTCACACAAATGGAATGTGATTCATTATTTTGATAAGGACCTGCAGAATGATGGAGCTTGTTTGGGACTGGTAGCTGCGGGCAGTGTGTGTGTGCGTGTGTGTGTACGTGTGCGTGTGTGTCTGCGTGCGTTCTCACGTGTTGTCTCTAACTGTGATGATGAGGTTGGCACACAGTGCTGTGATTATTCAAACACCACTGATGATGGTAAAGTGCCTTTGATAGTGAATGATCATGATCTTTTTGGGTCCTAAAAAACAGTGTACAATATATTCTTCAATCGTGTAATCTTTGTTTTACCATGTTGTCTCTTGACATTGAGGCAGTGATTGCTATCATGAGGGCTCTGGAATGAGGAGCACATGCTTGCTGCTTCAAAATGTCTTTAAATAACTTCTCATTCTAGGCTAGAAGACTGTCTGTGTACTTCAAATATTCCCATTCAGATGTTTAGACTGTACCAAATGACACTTTTAAGAAAATCTTGCACAATTTAAACATATTGTGAAGTATACTATTTCAGTAGTTTACATTCCTCCTTGAAGCTTTGGACATTTGTATTTACTTGAACAGTGAATTCTTTTTTTGAGAAAAAAGAATTCCTCACAGTTTCTTACATTACCATGAACTGAGGGGAAATTTCCATGAAGTTTCCTTGAGGAACAACGGTGTGTGTGTGTGTGTGTGTGTGTGTGTGTGTGCACATGCGCGTGTGGTATTACATGTTTCTCCCTCTCTCTGTGTCCTGTGTAGGTGAGGGTGAGATGGCCAGCCTGCGAAGGAAGATGAAGGTTCTGGTGACAGTGATGATGGTCAATCTCTTCATCTTCATCCTGGTCTCTCGCAGTGGAGGCCAGGCCAAGACCAGCCGCAATAAGGTCAATATACCCTCCAAACGCTTCTGGGCAAAGCTGGCCCCCAGCCAGGCCTACTGGAACCGCCAACAGCAGAGACTGGACCTCCAGCACAATCCCATCCTTGCCGCCAATTATAGTGTGGTGAACGGTGCAATGCCTGACTGGCTCAATGACACAGGCCTGAACCCTGACCCCTGCCAGCCTGACCTCAGGGTTACCACTCAGGTCAAAGACTACAACTCCCTACCTGGCCGCTTCAAGGACTTCCTCCTCTACATGCGCTGCCGCTCCTACCCCCTCGTGGTGGACCAGCCTCACATCTGTCGGGAGACTCCTTTCCTTCTTCTGGCCGTTAAATCCCTCGCTCCGCACTTCGACCGTCGCCAGGCCATTCGCCAGTCCTGGGGCCGCGCCGGTCTCCTGGCCAACCGCACCGTCGCCACGGTGTTCCTGCTGGGAAACGCCACGGCCGTGGACCACCACCCAGACCTGTCAGAGATGCTCCGCTACGAGAGCGCCAAACACAACGACATCGTCCAGTGGGACTACCGGGACTCGTTCTTCAACCTGACCGTCAAAGAGGTGCTGTTCCTGGACTGGATGAAGACCCGCTGCCCCGGGGCTCAGTTCATCTTCAAGGGAGACGACGACGTGTTCGTGAACACCTTCCGCATCCTGGACTTCCTGAAGGGCCTCTCGGGGCAGCGGGCCCGCAACCTCTTCGTGGGGGACGTGATCACAAACGCGGGGCCGCACCGCGACAAGAAGGTCAAGTACTTCATCCCCGAGACCATGTTTGTGGGAACCTACCCGGCTTATGCCGGGGGAGGGGGGTACCTGTATTCCGGGGACCTGGCACTGCGTCTGCACGCTGTGTCGCAGCGCGTGGCGCTCTACCCCATTGATGATGTGTACACGGGCATGTGCCTTAGAAAGCTGGGCTTGGCCCCTGAGAAACACAAGGGGTTCAGGACCTTTGACATCGAGGAGAAGTACAGGAGCAACCCCTGCGCCTATAAGAGCCTGATGCTGGTGCACAGCAGGACCCCGCAGGAGATGATCCAGATCTGGACCTGGCTCAACGACCCCGACTTGAACTGTCAGTAACATTGACGATTATCAGCCATTTTGGGTCTTCTTCACGAGGGATATCTTTGTCTTTCACGGGCGGAGCGGTCACCATTGCTTTACGTTTGGGAAGTTGTGACTTTGAAAGTCGTACATTGGCAGCTTAATGTTGTCCTGAGAGTTGGGTTGTTGTTGGTGGTTAAACCCTGCCAAAGTGGGATAATCAGTGCATTTCCCCTAAAAATGAAGAGGGCCTGATGACAGGATGATGTTAACATGTAGCTGTGTTTTCAAAGATGTCCGACCAGTATTTTGACATTAAGTCCTGCTGTCATGGACTTTCCGATATTAACCCTGCCTCAAGCACAGTGGCCAACTCTTCTTTGTGTGCACATAATTTATAACACAACTATTTATACAACCTTTATGATCGTGCTTGAACATTGCATCTGCTCCCTGAAGGGGCTTTGAAAATGCTGTATTATGAGGAGATGGAGGTTAATCGTTTGATTGCTCAGCTGGTCTGGGCTCAGCTGGAGTTCGGTAGAGATATCCAAATGCTGTCAGCTTCTGCTTCAGGTACTCACTAGCCATAGAAATCTGCTAAAACTCTGGCTAGTAAAAGCATATTTCCACAGAGAGCAATGTTATTTTCTATCTACAAAAGCTCCCACTATGACAAGGATAATGGTAGAACTGTTACCAGGGCAATTAAAGCCGCTAGGTTTTTCTCAGAAGGTTTTGCATTACTGTACCTTCTGTCTGTGAGTCAGTAGACATAAATACTGTTGATATATCTAATAACTTTGGATGCTCTGTTCTTGTTTTAAAAAAGGTCAAAAGTACCAAGTGTGCTTAAATGTACTGTACATCCCAAGCTTCAATCTCCTTGCAATGATCTGCAATCTTGCCTCATGTTTTTTGTTTGTTTATTAAGTTAAATGTATTGACTCACAGCACAAATCTTTTTTTTCTTTCTTTTTTTTTTATTGTCTTTTTTTATGTTGAAACAAAAAGATGGTGAAATATGTTACATTACGTCCAGATCTAAATGGATATTTTCCCTCCCTGTGTGTGAGGGTTTGACACCTAATTATTGACTCATTGTGTAAATGAAGGTGCTTTGTCTGATGCCAAATGACTTTGCATGACTCTCCATCTTTACAGTTTGTTCGTTGGTGGAAAAGTAGTAAGAAAAGAAGTAAAAGTTGCCTTAACTACAGATCTAGGATCTAGATTTACTTTACGACAAGTCCTAATCTGAACCATTTAAAGCGGAGGGGGTGGGGGGGCAAACCCCTTGTCAGTGTGTACCTACTGTCTTTTACACTACTGTGGGCAGTATCCCAACACGCTGTTAGACCACCCCCTGCTGGATAGGTTTTGAATTTAATAATTCTTGCTGCTTTATTTACACACTGGAGCTGTTATTTTTTGCGACCCGTATTCCAATACTTTCCAAATGCCTCCTCCTACGCTTCCTTTGTTTTGACATTTGATATGAAAACAAGGTTATCCACCACATGACATCTCACTATCTCACTGTAAGAGAAATCATAGAGGAAGGGAGGAGTGCCGGAGGGAAAGAAACATGGAGCAGAGGAAGAAAGGAGGCGTTTTGAAAGTGTTGGAACAGGGCCCAAGACAGGGTGCTTCTGGGTGTTGTTGTCTGAACTGAGCTGTCACTTGTTTCATCCTGTGAGGGCATATTCACAAGGTGTTAGTTGGAGCTGAATGTATCTCATACGAATGGTCAAAGTCAAACCAAAAACGGTTACATATCACGCATGCTGCCTCTGTTGTTACGGTTACGGTTAGGGTTAGGGGCCAGGAGAATGTTTACAGGTGTAAATACTTTTTCGTTCATTTTATAACTTATAGCTTTTAACTTCTAAAGCTCACTATTTCAGCATCAGCTTGCAGCCATTGTCTCTAGCCCATGTAGACAAAGCTTTTAATTATGAATAGTAAAATATGTCACATCACACAACACCACATCGTATCAATCACTGTTATTTAGTAGAACGATGGCTTGAAATTCAGGGCACTTGGAGGATTTCTGTTTATTTCAATCTCTGTTAATGTGCATTCTCTAACCATAACCCTTCCCATTTTTTTTCTCTCTCTCTTTCTCCCCTTCTTCTCCCTCACACCTAGACATCCCTCTTCCACACACCAAGCCATCCCCCCTCCCCACCTTTTAACCATATTGCGGCATTGCATTTCTTTTCCCTATCCATAAGCTTGAGGAAAAAATAAAAGAATAATATTTTGTTTTATATTATGAAATATGTTACCTAAGACTGCCCCCTCCGAGTTGTATAGTAATGAATCATTGTCAGCTCTGTTTGTGACATGTCCATCTACAACATTCCCTCCTGAACGTGACCCTGCTCTAATTGTGTGTAAGACTTGATTTGGAGGCATTCTGCACTAATGAGACGTATACCAAAACGTGCCTGTTGTCCTTGTTACCTGTTGAGTCAGCGTACAGTAATACCCCTTTGTTCATTTGATTGGTGTACAGTTGTCTGAACATGACACGTGTCATTCTTTTTCTATGACTCTGAATGAATGATTATTTCAATAAAGTATATTTGCTGTTTTTGTAAATACTGTAGTTGGGTTATTTATTGCAAAATGCATAATGTGGATAAAGTTACCCTTGTTTGTGGAAACCTTTGCATGTTCACACCAGACGTGGGTCAAATAGAGATGTATTATGTGAAACCAGGTGCTTGATTTAGTCTGGCGTTTTGGGGACGGGTCCATTGGTTCCTTCATACCATGCAAACTAAATCAAGTGCAGCTGATGTATTTGATAGTATTTGACTTTTTGATCCAGGTCTGGTTCACACACATCCCTGCTGGCACGGATCTGTTGGCTGACCACTGTAGTGTTCATTATTCAAATTGAATACATTCTGAGTGAATACATGTCAGATGTTCAAGAGATTTGATGAAATACGCTGGTATTGTGATACTGTCCTTATATGAATGTCAGCTTCAAACTATTTGCCATTTCTCTGGAACACACCGTTGGCTAATATGACACAAAATTGCATTAAATTGTAGCCTTTTTGGAAGCAACTGAAGTTGGCATATCATATGATTTTTTATTTTATTGAATCCCCATTGAAAGCCCTAGGGGGCTGAGTTTCCCCAAAACAGATTAAGCCTAGTCCTGGACTACTGGTACCACTGTTGTATCTGTCCTGATCAGTGTGTTTAGTGTGTAACACCACAAGGGGGAAGCGGTGAAGCCCAAACACATTGTTCACATTAGCTGCGTCCCCCTAGGACCACCACACACACACACCTCATATCTTCTCACACCAGTGTTTTGCTTTCACATCCTAGAATTTGACCTACCTCATAAAGCCAGTGTTTTCCCTTTAGAGACCAGATCAGTAATTTCCTTTCCTGGCAATGACTCAGACACACACACACATGCACGCACACATGCACGCACACAGACAGAACATGTCACTCCTGAGGGAGGATGAAGGCTCAAAATGTACTTGAGGAAGTCAAGAGTCAACAACAGCTAGTGTTGGGATTGAAAGGGCAGGCAACCTTTGCTCAGAAAAACACACTTTAAAACATCGATGCTCAGATGCACACATCATGCGATCACACACCAATTGACCTTTGCTCGGCTGCACTTGTCCTCAACCTCATCGTGAAGGGATATTGGTACGAAAGGAGGTGGTTACCATGACTACTGATTCTCAGAGGACACTGCTATCTCCTGGTTCAGGAGCAGGAGCCCCAAGTGGAAGTGTGTGTGTGTGTGTGTGTGTGTGTGTGTGTGTGTGTGTGTGTGTGTGTGTGTGTGTGCACGTGTGTGCACGAAGCCTAGAGTAAACATGCTTCTGTATATACAGTGGGATACAAAAATGTGGGCACCCCTGGTTTAAATGTCTGTTACAATTACTCTCAAGTATTTGAAAGCAAACCTGAACACTAAATGCTACTTATTCTTTGTTACCATTTGTGAAGATGATTACTAAAGCCCAGACCAAGGTGATTTACTCCTTAGGGCTTCAATGAGTCCAGGTTTGAACTATATATTCTGAAGTAACTCCATGCCTTCTAAAGTATCCGACTGCGGTGGCTGTTGTGTCTGGTGTTAAAAACCACGGGTTCCTCTAAGCAGTTGTCCAAGGATGACAGAATCAAGATAGTTCACTTCCACCATCAAGGAGAAGGCTAAATAAAATAAATAAAAAAGACAAATATGCGCTGTGCACAATAGTTTGGGAGGGATACAAGGTTATTACCACACAGGAACACCATGATATTGTTTTATTTTTTTCATTACAGTATTCAAAAAACAGTATAACAATATACAGAAAAGTATGCCACCTAGTGTTATGGAAGAGAACCACAGATCAGCAAAAATGTAATCCTACACACAACAGTAGTCTGTATATATGTTACGGTACATGTGGGAAATCGGTACATGTGGGAAAACTAGGGTTATGGTTAGGTGCTAGGGTGCTAGGGTTAAGGTTAGGGTTAGGGGTAGGGTTAGGGTTAGGGATAGGATTAGGGTTAGACATGCCAGCATGTACCAAGTCGACGTAGCACCTAACCCTAACCCTAGTTTTCCCACATGTACCGTATTCCCACATGTACCGTAACATATACACTATATATTGTTGTCCCAGGTAGAAGTCGTACATAGACTCTCTATAGCACCATAGACATTTCTTTGGGAATTCTTTAAGGTGTGAAGAGAAGACAGAATACTGAGCCTAGAGATCTCATTTCCTACAGTTCTGAGAACGGGAGGCTTCGGAATGCTGCAGTTTTTTCCAGAATTCACTAAGTGGAGGACACACTAACTCACTGGGAATGTAGGCATGGGAAACACTTGGTAGAGAGAGTCCATTTTCCAAGACGGGGGAAAAAAACTTTTTGACGTCAAATGTATTTCTTCTGATCACAATCAATTAGTTTGTATACTTTGTGAAGTTGGACATGATTGGTCGTTTTTGTTTTAGGAAAATTCCATGCAATTAAATATCAAAAAGACACTGGTAAATGGTTAGTTGAAGCCACATGGCTTAACCATGGGCTTACTGTACTTCTGGAAAGGTTGTCAACTATTCTATCATTCTATTGACAACATTATAAGCAGTGACAGCATTTACATACATTTTTATACATCCCATATTTTTCCATAAAGAATTGTGCTCTTAAGGGGCTAATGAATGTCATGGCGTGGAGAATCTCATCCCAGTTGCCCTAGAAGTACCCTAACCCAATACATCAATGCATGGCCCTGAATAAATACTTGAAACATCCCTCCTTCCTTCCTTGATCTGATTTATACACTGTACTGACATGATTAATCAGTTTACCGTGCACAATACTCAACAAAAAAGTCACAGCCTATCACATGGTAGGAAACTCCAAGTTCTGACAATCTCTGCTTGGAGACGTGACCAAGCTCCAAAGAGGCATGGTGGCCAAGTGGTAAGGCGTTGGTCTTGTAAACCAAAGATCATGGGTTCGAACCCCATCCGTGCCTTCATAAAACTGACTACTCAGTTTACCATTGAGAACACTCAATGAGAAAACTCTTGGTAGGAAACTCCAATTTCTAATAATCTCTGTTTGGAAGAGTGGTGGCTAAGCAAAGAGACGTGGTGGCCAAGTGCTAAGGCGTTGGTCTCGTAAACCAAGGATCATGGGTTTGAACCCCGTCCATGCCTTTATAACACTGTGATTTGACTGTTGAGAACAGTCAACCAGAAATCACCTGTTAGGAAACCACAACTTCTTCCAATAAGTGGAATTCTCTGACAGTTAGTAGTGTCGCAAGCAAAACCCTCTCCTTAGAGCAATATTGCATTTTCACTGTAATTAATCTAAGAGGGCAGTGTAACATACAGGGGATGTAGCTCAGTGGTAGAGCGCATGCTTTGCATGTATGAAGTCCTGAGTTCAATCCCCAGCATCTCCAAAGTGTTCGCTTTTTAGCATTTTTCCACCCAATTCATCAATAGTTTTTATCGTAATTTTGTAACATACAGGGGATGTAGCTCAGTGTTAGAGCGCATGCTTTGCATGTATGAGGTCCTGGGTTCCATCTCCAAAGTCTTTGCTTTTTAGTATTTTTCCACCCAATTCATCAATAGTTTTTATCGTAATGTATTGTAACATACAGGGGATGTAGCTCAGTGGTAGAGCGCATGCTTTGCATGTATGAGGTCCTGGGTTCAATCCCCAGCATCTCCAAAGTGTTTGCTTTTTAGTATTTTTCCACCCAATTCATCAATAGTTTTTATCGTAATTTATTGTAACATACAGGGGATGTAGCTCAGTGGTAGAGCGCATGCTTTGCATGTATGAGGTCCTGGGTTCAATCCCCAGCATCTCCAAAGTGTTCGCTTTTTAGTATTTTTCCACCCAATTCATCAATAGTTTTTTTTATCAAAATCTATGGTCTTAGAGCCATGGTGGCCAAGAGGTAAGGCGTCGGTCTTGGAAACCGAAGATCATGGGATTGAACCCCATCCGTGGCTTTATAAAACTCTGCTTAAATAGGTAAATGCTACTGTACACAATAGAGCCTTTGCTCAAATCTATCCACTCATGCTACTGTAGATCAGGGTATACTCCAAGGAAGGATGATTAGTGTAGTTAAACAGGGTCATGTATACTTGGCAAAAATCTATTTGTGTGCTTTGCTATCAGCAGTCCTTGCGAGGCGAGGGATTAGACAGACAGTCACAGAACAAAGTCTTCACTGATAACAAGCACTTATAATAAGCATAACGAGCCTGGAGTAGACTGGAGACTGAAGACATGAGGAGGATAGTTAGGTTCTGGACACTTCAAAAGGAACTGTTCGGAATGGCATACTAGCATACTACTCATACTGGACATGACGTAGATTTGAGTATACGAGAGAGTTCACACTGTACAGTATGCGAGATTTGAGTATACGAGAAATTTAGTATATATACTATATTTTCGGAATTATTTAAGTATGATACGACTGGACACTACTGGGGTACTGATTCCCCAAAATGCATTGCGCGTCCAGGGTTGCCAGATGGGGCGGATTACCGCCGAATGGGTTACTGGATTTAGAGGTTATAGAAAGTTTAGGCTGTAAATTGTCAATCCCATCTGGCAACCCTGTGCGTTTTCAGCCTCGTCAAACTGCGTCATACAAACTCGTCATACAGCTGTTGCTCTGAGAGCGCCGGAGCACACACTGGGTTCAACGTCATAAAGGGACCAGATTGGACAAGAGGCATTCCATGAGTGCTGATCAGATTTCCACGCAGCCGTAATGTAGCTAGCGAACAGAAGACGGAAAAAAATGTCAGATCAGATATATAAACAGGTTATTTTGATAAACTGGACACATTTTGGCAATATATGTGGTCACTTTGTCGCCTGAAAACATATTAAAACTTCATAAAATGTTAAAATGTTAACACTTGTAAAGCCAAAATTACAGCTTTTAGCCAATGGAGGTTTAAAATGGAGGAATTTGAATTCCCCGCTCCAGGCCGGTGCGAAATGCATTCTGGGAGGCAGTATGCATACTGCAGTGTAAACGGTCGGCTGGTTTTCGCATACTTATTATGAATTTAGTAGGCAGTATATACTCATTGAGTATGCTAGTATGCAGTATGCTAGTATACCATTTAGAACACAGCCATAGACCTACATTACTGTGCCCAATTTGGCTCAGCATGTTGTACTTTGACCGGGCTGGGTTGGTGCAGTTCCGCCTGCCTCATTAGTTCCTATTGTGAATCCTACTGGTGTAGGGAGGGATGATGGATGGTCCCTCTCACGGTTTTAATGTACCTGCACTCAACATGTTGTTCTGAGGATGAGTGTGTGAGATGAAACTCCTTTGAGAGAAAAAGAGAGAAAAGGAAGGGAAAAGGGTTGAAAGGGAGAGAGGAAGGAAAGAGATCGACCTGAAAAAAGAGAGACAGAAGAAAGAAACCTGACGACCAGTATGTAAGAGAGAGAAGTGTATGGAAATTAAATTGAAAAACATGTTCTTTGATCAAAATGTTAGATTGCAATTTTGTGTGAGATTCAGTAGAGATCACACAGTTGTTAGCATATCTTATCTCCTCCTGTGTTATTAATGGACACACACTGTCCAGTAAAACCATCATAACTCTTTACGTCACTCGACTCCCACACATTATTCTCCCTCTTCCTCTACACATCCCTCTCTACCCATGGCAGGTTTCTATGCCCCCCCCCCCCATTCTCTCTCTCCTCCCTGTGTTGTTCTCTTTCCCTTTCGACATTAGTCTCCTGTTTCTCCCATTCACTCCTTCATTATTCCTCTTCCTCTTCCTCCTCCTCCTCCTCCTCCTCTCTCCCCCTCCTTCACTCCCATGGTCTTTCTCTTTCAGCTGGCCTGGAGGTTAAATGTTTCTCATGCCTTGGCTCTCTCATCTAAAGAATGTTTCACTGTAGGGGATTGTTAAGTCCCTCTGCCTGATTTGGTTTGTTGATTAGTAATCGTTTGCACCTGAGGAGAGAGCCATTTTAGTTGCCTAGTGTTGGTGTGCACTCTCTTTACCAACTACCTTAGTTTCTTTAATAGAGAAAAACACACAGCTCACCCATATTTGTTGTATTTAGTATTATTATGAATAGCTAAAAGAACATGAGTTAAAGCTACAAAGGGGAGACCTTAGCATCAGAGAGAGATGAAGCAACCCGAGGTGAATATTATTAGTGGTAGGGTTACAGGATAGTGGAAGTAAGTTTGATGTAGGTACGGTAGTAATATTAGGATGGCTCCCCCTTTTCAAGAGGCAGAAAAATACGTTTTCACTTTTGAGTGGGTTGCCTTGTCTCTGAAAGATGTATAGACAATTATGTTACAGTGTGTATTGATTGGTAAAGCAAAGCCCACAAGGCGTGTTCTTCTCTGACACTGGAACAGAGCCTTGATTATAAGAAATAAAAACTGCTGTGTTGGGAGCTTATGAATTGGAGCCTGACGCCAACCATTAGATGTTTCGCCATCAGATGTGAAGCCTGACTTATATAGGGTTTGTTTGACCATTGGTGTTCTGCCCAAGGGGTAAATAAAATAAAAAAATAAAAAACGTTTAAAGGAATTTAAACTGTCCCAGAACATGTTACCTCTTACCTCAACCATGGTGGATTGCTGATTCACATGCTTGGTATTCAAATGTATTGATTGTAAGTCGCTTTGGAATAAGGCGTCTGCTAAATGCCAAAAATGTAAATGTACCTCAACCATTGTTGCTGATGCTGGGGGGTATTTCATGAACGTATACTGCTGCAATTAACAAGGCGAGGGAGATGGCTTGGCAAAAAATTGCTGACGGATTAAATATATTATACTAGTCTATTTTATTTTTTTAATATAAATGAACATTGACTACTGTGGCTATAATATCAGCAGGCTAGATAATCTCACATTGTCAGGATGGCAGAGTGGTCTAGTGCTGTGTATAGATCACAGTCTACTTTTGAGGCGTGGGTTCAAATCCCACTTCTCACATACACTTTTTACTGCATTCTGTTGTCTGGTACTTGTACTCTCCAATAACAACGAAGTTGAATCTAATCTAATCTAAAAATGTATGTTTGAAATGATGGTGTAGGCTAATTTATGAGAACTGACATAACTACAATGGTGTTTGAAGCCTTTCTGACTACGGTAGTAATCATTAGCCTAGTAGTAATGGTGTTCTTTTAGCATTGTAACTGCCAATGGCCCCTGGTTTTGGCATAGATTACTATTTCTCATGATTACCGATCGATAGATGATTCACTTACTTAGAGAAATGTATTTGTCGCAAGTCGATTTGGATGAAGGCTTCTGTTAAATGGCAAAAAAATAACATTACATTATAGCCCACCACCCTCTCTTGAGGCAGGGCTCAAACTAGCAACCTTCTGAATGCTAGCCAGCAGCTTTAACCTCTACACCAGACATACCACTCTGCTGTTGTCGATGATGCAAGCTCTGCTGTTGACGATCTCCCTATCTATAGCCTATCTGTCTGTCTGTCTGTGTATCAAAAGGTCGGACCTAATGTTTCCGAAAAGACACTTGACAGAACTGTTGTCGTAAATTCCTAACCTGTTGGCTACTAAAATGAAGAACAGTTATTGAGCAGTTTAAGACCATTTATTCAAAATGCAAAAGTACACAGACATCAAAGATGGACGCTGGTCTGGCAAAGAGAGACAGAGAGAGCGAGAGGGGGAGGGGACAGAGAGAGAGAGAGAGAGAGGGAGCTGCTTGCTCAAGAGGTGAGGGAGAAGAGAGAGGCAGGGCCAGAGCCCACATCCTTACTTATAAACTTGGTCAAGATGCAGTCACAGCCAGTGGTCCTATCAGGTCAGGGGGAGGGGCCAGGAGGTAAATACCTTGCCCCCCAGTCAGGAGCAAACATATAGGCCCATTATTAAATACAAATAAACTACAGATTCCCCCCTCGGAATACCCAGAGGGTGTTCCGAAACTAAATGACCACAAAACAAAAACAAAAACACAAAACCCCACCGACTGTAACTAAGAAACCAAAGAGAAAAAAAAAAAAAATAAATAAAAAAAAAAAATAAACAACATGTTCCAATAAACAACAGAAAAACTACATCAACACACAACACAAGAAACATAATAACACAGACCAACCCAGCACCAGTACCAGCAACCAAAGATATCATATAAACCAAATACAAACAATCAACAATAAAAAAGAATCCTAAAAATAACAATACAAATTAATCTAAACACAGTACATCATACATATTTCAACACAAAAACTTCCAACGACCGATGTTTTCTTTGTCCTTGAAGCGTCAGGGTCAGAGGTTGCTAGCACTTGAACCCAGTTGGAGAACAGCCTTTACCGCTGTCTCAGATTGATAACACTTTCATAGTCAGGAGCTTCCATTTTCGTTGCGCTAGGAACAGAACCTCTTTCCTATCTTTGCATAACCACCACATCACTTCTCAACTGACATCAATCACACAAATACACAAACAATACACAAATAATGACATTCAGTTATCATAACCCATAATTCTCCAACAGTAAGCATAGGACAAAGGGAATGCATTAATGCATAGATCTTCACCTCAGGTGAGGACTAGTCTTCTGAAAAGTTCATTAACGTGGACTGAGTGACTGATTTTCCAAAAACAGTCAATGAGGCCCTGCCTCCTAAGAAAGTCAAAAATCATGTCTGCTATAATAGGTGCGCCTATCTTAGCAAAGTAAGTTTCCCATGCCCCTAAGACCGTTTCCAGCCATGCTATCATCTGCTGTCCATTCCCGTCGTTCCCTTTGATCTGCTGCTTCACTACCCTATTCATAGTCTTTAATCTTTTCCTAACTGGTCGTCGTCCGTCAGTGTCATTGAGGTTCGGGCAGCCGCCTGGTCCCCTCCCACGCTGATCAAGGTCTGGGGAGTCGCCCTCAGCATCATCTGAAGCATGGTGCAGGCACTCGCCAGCATCCCCAGTAGCACAGGTGTCCAGGCTTTGGACACTCCCAGGCTGGACCTCCAGACTGTCAGCACTCTCTGCTTCGTTGGTTTCTGGTTCATTGGCATCTGGACAGCTTTCCACTGTCCCCTCGGTTTCAGGCACTGCCGGTAATGTCACTGGCTGTAACACTGGCATTGCCACTGGCTCTGGCAACACCACAGCATCTCGTCGTAGCTCCTCCTTCTCAGGTTCTCTGGGGACCTCGGCACCTGTTGGCACAACATCCTGCCTACTCTGTACATCCACCCCCCTGTCCACCACCCGTGGCCCTATTGGGGTAGGGATATGCCCAGACACCACTGGTGTACCCACTCTGATGTTGTTTCTCCAGCAGACCCCACATTGACCCAAAGCATGGTCAATCTGTTCCATCAAATATGGACTCCAAAACCCATATTCCTTGGTGATTTTGCGTCTTACCTCCCCCCTAGCCACATGTGCTAATCCATGAGCTTCCCGTATTAACATGCCTATTAAATCTGAGGGTGCTACAACCAACCCCTCATGATTCCTCCATAGACCTGTGTCATCCTGACTTGCCCCCCTTGCTAGCCAAACGTTCTTGTCTAACATAGTTGCTCTACTCTGTAACATCAATAAATCCTCAAGTGTGACCATGCCCTGTAATTGCTTTTCATGTGTGACCAGAAGACCTTTACCTGCCTTGTCTGCTCCTGTAATGGCTTTGGCTGCATCTTCTGCAGCCCTGTTACCTTGTGTGACATGTGATGAGTCAGACCTGTGTGTGGCACACTTCACTATAGCTAATTCCTTTGGCTTCATCATGGCTTGTAACAGCTTCATGATCTGTGCGTGATGCTGTATAGGCGTACCATCAGTTCTCTTAAAACCCCGCCCCCTCCATACAGCTCCATTAAAATGACAAACATTATGTGCATAGGCAGAGTCGGTGTACACTGTCACTCTCCGTCCGGTTCCCAAGTTGCATGCTTCTGTGAGGGCAATCAATTCAGCCAACTGAGCCGAGCAAGGCTGAGGAACTGCCTCAGCCTGTTCTACAATAAACTTTGAATTCTGTGCTTTAACTAAGGAATACCCAGCGCACAACGTTTCTCCTACCCCGTAACAAGACCCATCAACCCAATATTCTATATCAGCTCCCTTTAAAGGCAAAGCTTGTAGGTCTGTTCTATGCTTAATCACTCTGGCTGTCGATGGAATCTGAACACCGGATGGCACCGTCACCTGACAGCCGTCAGGTGTGCATTTTACTGTACAGTTCAATTGGCATAGAGCATCTCTCCCTAGCAGCCCTGTTGGCGTGTGTTCTGACACAAGTGTTGACAGAGTTGCTCTCTGTCCCTTGTACTCTAAGTCTACAAGCTCAGTTGTAGGAATCAGCTGTTTAATTCCCTCAAATCCGATTGTCTTCACATATTCTCTAGACATAGGGAGGTGTGTGGCGCCTTCAGGCTTCTTTGTCACCACCAGCTGGCACCTCCCACTCGGATCTTCCGGGCACCCCTATAGGCCAGCTGCTGGGCCTCCGTAAGGGTTCATCACTCCTGGAGCAGGTGTAGTAGGGGGCCAATATCCTCCTCCTTGGCTCCCCCCTGCGCCCCCCTGGGGCCTGTTGCAGCAGGCACAGGCTAGATGTCCATTCTGGTCGCATTGGCATGGTTCTAGCATCTCCTTCCCTGCTGCTGTCCATCCCCCTGGTGGTGGTCCTTGGCCAGGCTGTGTGTACATCTGGTATGGAACCGCTTGCACCCCTGGTGGCCCTTGTGGGTATGGATACCCCCCTTGTGGCCCCTGTGGGTAGGACTGGTAAGTAGCAGGATACCCCCCTTGTGGCCCCTGTGAGTAGGACTGGTAAGTAGCAGTCTGCACTCCAGGTGGCTGTTGCTGTGGGGCTAAAGCCTGCACTCCCTCTATGTTCCTCTCGCTTTCAGTCAATTGCAAATGAGTCAATATTCTGAGGGATTCTTCGTCTCGTGCCTTCTGTATCTGAATGTTCTTTCGATATAACTCAACTTGATGAGCTACGTGGTCTATATAAACAGCTTTGTTCATGTGTCGTAGCCCCACCACTTCTGCTAGCTTATCCTTAACTGGGGTAGGAAGCCCTTCTTGTATTTTTTCCCTGATTATGGATTTTTCTAAGGGGTTATCTTCAGCGTCTTTCCCTGTCACACTTCTCCATTGAGCGTGCACACGGGCAACATAACCCCTGGGATTCTCATCCCCCCCCAGTGGCTTCACAATGATATTGTCTGGGTGAATGTGAGTAGGGTAGGTCTCTCTGATTGCTTTCCACAGCCTGCCTCTGTTTGCTGCGAAGAGCTCTGGATCATAAACTGATGTATTGATATATCTATGAAGTCCTGCCTTCATCAATATTTCCTGCATTGTATCCAATCCTGCAATAAAAGCTAAGAGTCTTTTCAGGTCTCCCATCGCGGCCTGCGTTCCTGTCAGTATCACGTCGACCTCTCGCGTCCACGAATGTCCTCCCTCTTGAAGAACTGGGAGTTTCTCGATCACTTCAGACAAATCTGTATGATGCCACGGATGATATTCCATCTTGTTACCCCGAATCAGCACTGGACAGTTCTTTAATGTATTTGATGACATTCGGTGACAATCTCCCTCTTTCTCCGGGCGTCTTCTCCCACCTTTCCTTTCGGCTGTGGCTATCATCTTCCTGACCTGCGCGTTGTAGCCTCCATCTGCATTGTCGTCATCACTTGAGTCTGCACTGCCATCTTCGCTGTCATCTTCCTCGTCACTCCTGTCGTCCCCTTTTCCCCTTGGCTCCTTCTTCTTCTTCTGGGAATGATCCTCCAGTGCCTTAGCATATGGAGGGGGACTGGGGGCAGGACACAGGTCTGGGGATGAAATGTTCAGTTTCTGTTCCAGTGTTCTGGCCAATTCTTTTTTCTTTTCCGGTTCCATCTGAGCTATTTTCTGTCCCTCTACCTTAAATAGATCTAAAATAGCTAACTCTAACTTGCGTTTCTCTGATCTAATCTTTCCTCTTTGATGTGCTTTGTGCCCATTGATAAGTATTTCCAATGTTGCAATTAATTGTAAATTAATGCTGCCCTCTTTCGGCCACGGCTGTTCAATGTATGCCCAACGGCTATTCCATTTCGTAGACATTTTGCTAATTTCCCTAACAAGAGGATTCATTTTTTCCACTACAGCCATAGGGGATAACGTAGCCAACATTCCACGATGTTCACTAATATCTTTTAACAGCTTCGTGGAATTCGACCCCATTCTACTTTGCTCAATATGCTGACAATATTCTATATTAGATAAGGTGTACGCTTCTTACAACCCACCTTATTTTGTCTTGTTTGCTAAACAAATGCTAGTCCAATATAACTGTATTGACCATCCCCACAAAAACCCTGCAACTTCAGAATAACAGACTTGCCTCTTGTGTATGTCAGTGCAGTATTAACTTAAATCTAATAGCTGTGTAAGTACTTTATACTTAAATGTGTTTCCTAATTGTTTATGAATGTGTCACTTAATTACTCATTCAATACTAATTACAGTTCTGGTCAACACAATTATTAAATCACAAAGGCTGATCAACACCTAAGTATTCACCGATCCACAAAAACCCTTTTACTGCTCAACTATCAAATATGTACTATTCTGCTATTCCTTAATCAAACACTGTGGAAATGACCTAACTAAAATAAAATATGTAAATTACAAATATTAATTACAACCTGTAAATAAATCAACTGTTAAATGAAAGGAATGAATGATTAGTTAGAATTATTCATTGACACTTCATTGATGCAAACCTGTAAAGTCAATTAGCTATTATCGACACAAAGAAATGGTTATTATTAGATTATCACAAAACAATTGATCAAAGTTCTGTGAAACAGAAAATGAAATGATCTGAATAATTAATTCAATCAATTAGTAATTAATTAAATTAATTAAAGTAATATCTAACAATCCTCTACAAACATCATCAATGAAGGAGGGTTGTATTTCATCAATTTACAGAGAGCCAATGTTTTAAAAATGTCTTGTAACTTTTTTGTCCAGCAGGTGGAGCTGTGCTCCGGCTAACGCGCATCGATTGCGCATGCGCCAACTCTTCCGCCCCCCCTTTTCTCCTTGAAACTGGAGACAAAGACAGCCTTGTATGAGAGAGGAAGGAGGAGGGGGAGGGGCTGGTCTTTGGTCTTTGCGGTTTGGCAATGTTTGAAAAACCGCTCCTGTGAAGAGATTAGTCTCACAACATTCACGACAACAATTTCACGATTATCTTTCAATCCAGTTAAACTATTATTTATCTTTTACTTTTAACAAACAATGCTTAAACTTTAAACTACTTTAAAATACCCCAATGATCAATTCACTATCTTTCTATCTCTAAATTACTACACAACCTATGTGAAATGATCTGTAAGAAATAAGGAATGTAATTAATCAGTCAGGTTCCTTTCTAAAGGAATGCTTTCTAAAGGAGTGTTTGTTTGCAGAGGCAAGAAGAGGGGGGCTACAACCCGTTTCCCTTGAAAAATCACCGCGTGTTTGTAGCCTGATGTGTGAAAAGGCCAGAGGGCAGAAAGCAGGGGGGTCAATTTAACAACCCTTTGTCTAACCTCTGGGGAAAACCGCGCCCTCTGTGCGTGTCTTTTCTCCGGACAAAGGGCAATGGCGTCTATGAATGGATTCTATGACCCAGTTCTGAAGAATTGATTTCTTAATCTACTTCAAATAATGCTCTTATTTACAAAACAGACTCCATAATCCAGTTACACTTTATCAAATTTCAATTTTACACACATCAGACTCTTTTCTGATCTAATATACTTACAATCAATAATATATATACCAGTCCACTTCAAAATGCCTTTATCAGTTTGTTGCTGGCAGTCTACACTTTTTCATATAGACACTATTAGAGTCCGTCTTCCTCTAATACCGAATTTTACACACATACACGATATTCCATAACACCATGCAAATCAAATCCCTCATTTACAAATACCTTACAAATCAAATCGTATATTTTTAAATACGGGCTTCTTAACCCGGCTCTCACCCCCAGTTTAAAGACTATGAAAGATGTGTTTCCTTTTCTCCAACAAGTTACTTTCCTTTAAACCTTAAAGTTGAAGGTTGTTTTAGTCTCAAAGAAAACGCTTGAAAACCCAGCTGTTGCACACGCGCCCCTAGCGGTTTAAACAGAAAATAGCGCTATTTTAATTCTTACCGTTTTCAGAGCTGTGGCTTCAGCTTAAGTTTTCAAACGTAGATTTCCTTTTTTGGACTCCGTGCTAGGCTCGCCATCTGTCGTAAATTCCTAACCTGTTGGCTACTAAAATGAAGAACAGTTATTGAGCAGTTTAAGACCATTTATTCAAAATGCAAAAGTACACAGACATCAAAGATGGACGCTGGTCTGGCAAAGAGAGACAGAGAGAGCGAGAGGGGGAGGGGACAGAGAGAGAGAGAGAGAGGGAGCTGCTTGCTCAAGAGGTGAGGGAGAAGAGAGAGGCAGGGCCAGAGCCCACATCCTTACTTATAAACTTGGTCAAGATGCAGTCACAGCCAGTGGTCCTATCAGGTCAGGGGGAGGGGCCAGGAGGTAAATACCTTGCCCCCCAGTCAGGAGCAAACATATAGGCCCATTATTAAATACAAATAAACTACACTGTCTTTCAGGATTTTGTTTCCACCTGTTGGACATTTTTGACACACATCTAACTTAATCTTAAGAGTTAACCTGGTAGATATACCAGGTTAGTTCTGAGGCATAAGTTGCCATGGTTACTCAGCAACAATTTCTTTAAGCCACAATCAGGGAACAGAACTCTCACTGAAATTAGCGAGACTTGGATTTTCCTTTAGCAACGTTCATGGAATACCCCCCCTGGTGTGTTAGTAAGTTCTGACTCATAGAACTGTGTTTCATGAGAGACATCCACGCTGGTCTTTCATTTTGGACGATGTTTTGCCCCTGTCGAAGCAGTTTGAAACGGGTACATTTACATTGTGTCTCAAATCAGATTTAATGTTGAGTCGTGTAGTGGTGGCCATGGTTGCTAGCCATCCTGTGGAGGGTGTTTAGGTTACTTCGTTTTGGGGAATGACCTGGCTGTTGGAAAAGTGTTTGTTAACCCTGAAGGTGACTGTTGCACCTGTTGTTATGGAGTGGCCAGATGAACTTAGATGGAAATATTCTCATGTATTTTCTGTTACAATTAACGAATGTCATGAGTTCTTGGATGCAACTTTAAATGATGGACTAGACAGGCTGTTTCTTGGCCTGGTTATTATTTGTGCATGTTTGTTTTCTTTCCATAGACAATTGCAACTGCTGATTTATTTTGTCTGACATGCTTTTTCTTTCTTTGGTCCTCTGTTTCCACCTACTGGTAACATTGTTCTCCTGCTATGTCCTCTGATTAAGAACATCTGTTCGGTCCTGCCTAGCAGCTTGATGCTCAGGTCTATTTCTAATGAAATAGGCCCCGTAGGCTCCACTGCTTAGTGAGTCTCTGTTCCCACAGCCCGATGGTCCCACAGCCCAATGTTACCACATTTCTAAGTAATCTAACTAACCTTAGCCCTAACCCTAACCCTAACACTGACCCTAACCTTAGCCCTAACACTGACCCTAACCCTAATCCTAGCCCTAACCCTATCCCTAACCCGAACCCTAACCCTATTCCACCTATGAAATATTAGACATTTTTCAAGGGCTGTGGGAACATAGGGCCTAATTTAGAAAAAAATAATAATATTAGAAATGTGGGACCATTGGGTTGTGGGAACACTGACGTCGCATTTCTCCAGGAAACACATAGTGACGCCAGCTGGTGAATCGAAGGGGTCAAAAATTAAAGTGAAACTTATTGTGTCAACAATATCTGTTTTACCCACTCAATATAATAAAGAACAGTTTAACGATCATTAAATACTTAGAATTTGTGGATTGGATTCACTGTTCTCGTTTGCCGTAGGCTACCGGTAAGGGACACTTGTAAACATACTGAAATAAACCAGGACCTCCCTTGATCAGGGAGAACCGATCACTGGGTCCTACTAGCGGGTAGCACTGCCACCACCTTTGTATAACCGGTGAGGTCCGGGGACAGAGGTCTGAACACACCACCACGCAACACAGGGTTAGCAAAAATCAATAGGCATCTTTTATTTATTCCCACAGGTAAAATTCATGACATGAGGTAAGGACGGACGCTCCTCGAGCCCACTAAATAATTAATAATTTTGCCATTTAGCAGACGCTTTTATCCAAAGCGACTTACAATTACGAATTACAGGGACATTCCCCCTGGAGTAACTGAGGGCTAAGTGCCTTACCCAAGGGCACACTAGTAGTGGTGTGGCTTCAGGCGGGATTTGAACTCACAACCTTCCGATTCCAAGTCCAACTCACTATCCACTAGACCACCACCCACTACAACTAGCCCTCCCACCAGAGTAGGCTGCTAGGGACTAAACACTGCAAATCAACACTGTAAAAAGGTAAAGGGTAAATCAAGAAAACACACCAATAAAGGAACAAAGCCCTCGAGCCCTGATTCTGCTATAGTTATTTACGATCACACAGCATAGATTTTGGATTTGGACAACACCCCCCCCCCAAAAAAAAAACAGGTTAAACAAGGAATTCACAGAATTTGATTTATTGTCTACGGTAAAACTGAAGATTTGTTGAGATGGACTAAAAGGACCGACTATCAATATGGAGACAAAGCCGGCTGCCTGTTAGCACCTTAAGCATCAATCAGCCTCTCATTTTATAACTCAAGTGTATGACTCCTCTCACTCTCTTACCACTAAGCCCTCTGTTATCAGTACTGCCTTCGCTTCTTTTTATTCCAATCTTTATAAATCTGAAGCCCCAATAGATGGCTTGGCAATGCCACTTTCTAACTTTTACTCAATAAGGTTAAAGATCCAACGGAATGTGGCAGTTACGGGCCCCTCTCCCTGTTGAACACAGATGTTAAACTTTTTGCCAAGGTGTGGGAATGCCATCTGGACCCATGCCTACCTAAGATAGTATCTGAGGATCAAACAGGTTTTAACAGGGGGCGTCTCAGGGTGTCCTCTAATGTACACCGACTACTGTTTCTTCTTATTGTTTCCCCCCCCCCGGCCTCGCAGGCTCCTAAAATGGTGGTCTTCCTAGATGCAGAGAAGGCCTGATTAGGTGGAGTGGAATTATTTATTTGCCACTTGGTTTTGTGTCAAAGTTCACTTCCTGGATCAGTTTTCTTTACTCTGCCTTTCTTTACTCAAATTCTCAGCACTTTCACTATTTCCCTCTCACCAGAGGCACTTGTCAGGAGTGCCCAAGCTTGCTTCTACTTTTTGCATTAGCAATAGAACCTCTCTCCATAGCTCTTAAGTCTTCTCCTTTGTTTACTGATATTCGCAGGGCACTGTCACTTTATGTAGATGATCTTTTGCTCTATGTTACAGCTAACTGGCCTGGTAACATTTTGCACATTCTGAGCACATTTGGGTCATTTTCAGGCTATACATTGAATATTCTTGAAAGCTAATGTTTTCCTATTGACACGGTTAATAAGCGGTTAATAAGCTAAAGCCCTTGTAGAATCCCTTCTGGAATCCTGCAATTGTATTTATCTCCCACTAGCTTTCGTTATTTTGGTGTAAACATTTCACATTCAATTCCATCTCTTATAACTTCACATATGTGACTAAAATGTATGCAGATCTGTGACACTGGGACAGTTTGCCTCTCTCTAATGGGTAGAATTCAATCTATTAGGATGAATGTTTTACCCAGGTTTTTATTTCTCTTTCAATCTCTTCCAATATTCCTGCCAAAAACCTTTTTTCATTGTGTTGAAGAAGATGATTTCAGCATTTATTTGGGGAGGCAAGTACAAGTACAGAAGGTAATGTGGAAGGAGACGCAAGGAGGACTGTGGTCTAGCACGACTTAATTTATTGTTTTACTATTGAGCAAGTGTAATCCTCTGAATAATGATTGGTGTATGATGGAGGTTCACACTTGTCGCTCCTCATCCCTTATTTCCCTGATATGTGCCTCTTTATTCTCTTGTCCCTCTTGATAAACTGACAACCCCACAGTACTGTCTACTCTTAGGATAGGGAGGAAATTTAGACAACACAGACAATGGAGGGTGGTTGGAAGGGAGGGACGGAGGGAGGCAGGGATGGTCGGGGAGGGGGGGGGGGGGGGGTACTTTGTTCTTAAGTCTGTTTTTTGTCCCTTTTTTGTTTGTTTAATCATTATTTTGTTAAATGTATTCACTGTTTCTATTGAACATTGTTGTATTTGTTGAACATTGTCGTTTAATTGTTGTATGAGTGTACACAATAAAAAATAATTAAATTAAAAAGGAGTATTGCTGTACTTTACACATACAGTATTTCACAATATATTGTTTTGCTGTGCTGTGGTAGAGAAGGCAAGAGACCATCTAGTGTTCACACATTCAAGCCTTGTTGTCTTAATTGTTGTCTGTGAGCGGATAGTTCCTTCCTATTATATAAATTCTCATCTAGATCTGTCTGCCGTGTTGGGTCCTTGAATTTGAGGGAATTGAGTCTTGAAAGTCCTTGAAAGGTGCTTGAATTTGATGTTTCAGAAGGTGTGGGAACCCTGGATAAACTCAATTCAATTCAAGTTTTAAGAGTGTCATAGTAAAGGGTGTGAAGACTTATGCACATGAGGTATGTCTATGTTTAGATTTGAATAGATTTGTAGAACATTCTAAAAACGTCACTTTGTCATTATGGGGTATTTTGTGTGGATTGATGCCAACTTTTATTTATTTAATCAATTTTAAATTGAGTCTATAACACAACAAAATGTGGGAAAAGTGAAGGGGTGTGTTGACCTTCGATAGCCACTGTAGATGTAGATGGGGTGTTTAGATCGACAGGTTAATTCTCTCACTAACTCTTACCATGTGTCGCTCTTTGCTTGTGAACTCATGTGGTATGGGGTCACACACATACCACACACCTAGAGGGTTACCATCTGTTTCTTATCTAGTGTAATCTAATCTTTATTGTGTTGCAACTTGGGTAGTTATTTGTTACAGCACTTTAATACGTACATGTAATAAGTAATATAATACTTATTCAAATAATACCTAACTTACATGTTTTGTCCTACTGTATACATGTATGCATGTACTGTATGGTGTCTTATCTTGCTGAATTAAATTAATTGAACACATACATAACAAGCTTCTAGTACCAGTGGACAATTGCAGATTAATAATAAAAGATTAAAATAAGTTAAAAAATCAGTCTGAGGAGAGTGATGCAACACAAGAACTCTTAACCCATTCCTCTTCCATCCTGGTCCAGGAGAACTATGTGCAGGCTTTCACTGTAGCTCAACTTCCTCTTATTCATCAAATCCGCACTAGCCATCAAGACCTTGCTAAATTGACTCAGGTGTGTTAGTACTGGGCTGGAACAAAACGCCAAACTAATAGGGCTAGAAGCAAGGGCTTTCAGCTGGGCTGGGCTCCTGCAAAGGGGGGAAAGAGTGTTGAAACATCCGCTCTGCAAGCCGTCCCCCCCCCCCTCCGCAACAGTCCATGTTGTTACACCTGCAAGCAATGAGAGAGCCAGCGAAGACTGCCACAGACTGGAGATCAGCACAGCGGAATATTAGGCCTTCCCCCTTGGTTCTCTCCCCCCTTCCCTCTCTTTTGCTTCTCTCTATTTCTGTCCCCCCCCCTCTTCTCTTTCTGTCGTTTTCGGTGTTTTCTGTGTTCTTTCTGTCCCGTTTTCTCTTTTTCCTCCCTCTTTCTATCCCACTTTTCTTTTCTCCTTTTTGCTCACTCTCTTTATACCTCTCCCTTCTTTCCCTTTCTTCCCCACTTCTTCAGCCATGCACTGTCAGTCAATGCATAAATGCTGCCAAGACAAGTAAGTACCAAAAACCTTCTCTCATGCTTCCAATATGTTTGCACAGGGAAGCAGAAAAAACTCCTCATAATAAACTCCACAGCGCATCGATTAAATCCTCTCCACATTCTTCTTTCTTCCAAGAACTACTTTGTGTGCCAATATTTTCTGTGGCCGGGGGGGAAAATTGCCAGGGAACTTCAGAAAGGTCAGCAACTCTTGAAAGAGCCTATACTTTTTGAGATGAGAGGTGATTGTACAAGCTGCACTCTAGAGATTGGTGAAGCACTCTGAAAGGTGGTGTTTACCCTAAATGAGTAGAGACAAAGTGATGTGGTTTAAGAGCCTCGTGTGTCTGTCTTGAGTCTTAATGCCCCACATTGGCCATTTTGATGCACAAATTCAAGTTATAAAATAGCCATTAATCAAAGTATGTGTATTTTGGGCAATACATGTTCAACACATGTGACGTGACTTATGACATTTCATAAAGTATAGAGCTCTCAAATACGATGTTGCTAGCTGTTTGTAAAGTTAGTGCCCAGAGTAACCCTCCGAACCCCCTTCACCGGCTTTTTTTGTGACTGAGTCAAACAGCTTTTCGACACATTTTATTGAGAATTGCTGCCAGCTATATCTGGCGTTACTTTTGCAAATAGCTCTAGTTAGTGCAAAACTGACTGGCATGGGCCATTAACAAGGCTATGCCACACTGAACCAATATCTTTAGGGGCCAAATTCCAGAGATGCATGCAAATATATACATCAGCAACAAGAGTAAGCCACTTGTTCGTGAACAGTTTGAGGCTTCATTTCAACTTAAGAGTTTTTTTTATTTTTATTCTGTCTGCCCCCAACACTGTTAGAGCAAACCGTTGGAGCCTTTGGGAGCTCCTGTTCGGTTGTTAAGTCGTGACGTGTTTCCGGGTCCAAAGTTGACTGAGGCGCTGTCTTCGAAATGCCAAAATAATAATAATAATTAATTATATTTATATAGCGCTTTTCCGAGGCTCAAATACCCTGACAATATGGGGAAAACGGGAAAGTGCTGTGTCCCTTGTTGTATGAATAGATCCGAGTCTAAAAAACGATTAAACTGTCATTCTACCGCTGTAGTACACTGGTATTCTGGTGCGGAGAATTTCTGGTTTGGACCCGGAAATTGCAAAACGTCACGTTTGACGTCAGACTTAACAACCGGGCTATCTCTTTGTTATGGAGCTTTATACATGTTGTTGTTTTTACTCCTTCAGCTGTTCTCTGACAGGCTTATGTCTGATATGTTTCACAAGAACCTGTTCCCTGCTCAACAAAGTATCTTAGTAAAGTGGTAGACTGCACAGACAGGAGAGGAGCGACGTCTGATTTTTCTGTTTTTCAAGTGTATGTTTCTTCTGTCTGTGGCTGCTGTACTGCACCCTGACTACCCCCCGAGGAATCCTATGAGTGGGCCTGAGACTTTGATGAATAAGCTTCTCTCAAAGAGATGAATTTCACTTCCTCGTCGGCCACATGCAAATGCTCACATGCAAATGCTCACCCTTGTTCTCTGTGGGAACCGATAGATCTGGCAAATTTCATTTCTCTACAGTCTACCAGTGTCTAGGGGGCTTCTTATCAGAGAGCTAGCTGATGAACAAAAGAACACTAAGAAATAAAACAGGCCTACCACTTTCTTTTATTACAGACAGTGACTAATGTCATTTTTACTACAGTAATAAAAGACAGAAAATAGAGAATTGCCTCCAGTCAAGATTTCACAATCTGTCTGGTTTTCAACTATGTGCCTCTGAATGAATATTCACACTAACCCAAATGATCAGTTTTATGAAGACATTTTTGTCAAACTGGATGCATATTCATAGCCTTATATAGAGATACCAATCACTGTTTTGCACTATACAGATTCATTACTGTAGATGGTAAGGACACAGATCTTCCAAATCCTCTCATGTGACTGAGGACTATACATAGAAACTATCCTGAAGCAGTCTCAGAAAGGAACTCTCGGAGAGAATCATATCATTCTCTGAGGAACAGACAACTACAGAATGACCCTTAGAGCAAAATCATTAGAGACACTGGCATTTGAAGAAGACAAAAAAGAAACTTGCAGGCAAAAACTATATTGATTTCACTAGTGTTCCTTAATGAGCAGGTCTGTTCTCTTTTTAAATACTTCCTGCTTTCAAGGCTTTTTGGCCTCCTTGCTGTTAATTAATTAGCTTAATTAATTAAAAGGTAGGAGCGTTTCATCAGGGGAATTACAATAGTAAGTCAAAGAGAACCCATTCTCCAGTGACTCTCTCTCTCTCTCTCTCTCTCTCTCTCTCTCTCTCTCTCTCTCTCTCTCTCTCTCTGAATGGATTACAGAAAAGCCTCATGGACTTATTTTGCCTTTATTCGTGTGTTGTGAATGGGTCTTGTGCTCTCTTCAACGAGGTGAGAGAGTGTGTTATCCAGTCTACTGAGTTGAAGAGACACCATTCAATGACTCTTCCAAAGTGCAATCTCACTCTCCATGTTGCCGTTGTATGATGATGTCATTCTATTCGGAATGACCTTTGTGGTTATTATGATATATAATGATGTAGGCCTACCAATTGGAGGGTTTCAGAGTGGAACGAAAAGTACCTTCTCATCAAGGTGAGTGGGTGTAAAAGCTAATTAGATGGATAGTAGATATCAACCACCAGATTGTAGTAGAGTTGTTACCATTGATAGCTTTTACTCAGCAGTAAAAAATAAAAATAAAAAAATTCATTTCAAGATAATGTCTAGTACTGGTTTGCCCTGTGCTCCAATGCCACTTTCATAAATAGGCCTTAAATAGGATTGTAGGAATTTGCATAAACTATCATCAGTACCAGCAAGCAACCTAGATAATCACCAAGGTTCTTTGGTGAAAATGCAACTTGATGTGAAATATGATGTTATTATTATTATTATTATTCAAACAGTCTACTCTAGGCCCTTCTCAGCAGACTGCAGACTTCATGTCAACATGTATGATATGGACAGGTAAATCTGCCTTCCACCTTCCCCCACCACTGGCTAATGAATAATAGTAATAATAATATTGTCTGATCTTGATTCTAGACCGTAGTAGACCATGTTCTTTATTAAAAACCATCACATCAATGCTCCCCCTATCTGCCCATCCTGATGTTTAAGATGACCATATAAGAAGTCATTTATTTCCTGGCAGCCTTTCCTTGGTATAACACCCCACTGAACACAGCCAGTTCCCCTGCTACACTATGAGTCATGATGGCACAGCTTACAGTAAAGGATGCTTATCTCACAGGGCCTCACACTCACATCTCCACAGGGAGACTAACAGGAAGTAGCAGGAAGAAGGAGAATATGATCCCCATTGGTCTCAGTCAGCTAACTGGAATCTAAGCACATTGCTGTTGTAGATATTGCTCTATGCTGTACATTGCCCAGTACAGTCAAGCATGACTGTGACTGGCCACAATAAAGCAGATTTCAGTTGAATGCATCTCAAATGTGCTTTGCATAAACCAACCTTGAGTAAAGTATTTATAAGCAAAGTTGCCCATAGTATTTTAACCAGTTGAGACATAATCCTACCGACATTTCAAATACTGCAGCTAGAGATTGCATGGTGTTTGCATTACATATTCATGCTGTTTACTTACATTTTGTTTTAAATGATCAGTGTTTTCCAATTATTCCCTAAAACATTGTTAATATTTGGTAGCCATTGCTTCTACTACTTCTACTATATTAAAGTGGTTTAAAACTAGCTGGCTTATATCTCAAGGGTTCTGCTTTGTTCACAAGTCTTCTCAAGTGCTGAAGATTTCCACTTAAGAGGGTTGACTTAGTTATTATTGCTGCCTCTCAGAATGGCGTGTGTGCATGTGCCTGTGCATGTGCATATGCGTGTGTGTGTGTGTGTGTCTTTCTGTCTGTCTGTCTGTCTGTCTGTCTGTCTGTCTGTCTGTCTGTCTGTTTGTCTGTCTGTCTGTCTGTCTGTCTATCTGTCTGTTAGGGGTTGAAGACTGACACTCCCCGCCCCCCTCAGCCATCCCTGCCACACACTATAGAGGATGCAGGCAGAAGATCTTGACAACACACACATCCCACCTCCCCCCTCCCTCATGTATGAATTGAGGTCTTCACACCCACCCACTCCCGCAAATACAAGGTGTTCAGCGCCAGATCATTTGTCACATCAAAGCATTCCTTGACACAGGAGGGAGGCTCCCTGTAATCTACATAACCAGAAGACATCCAGCAGTTAAATCTGCTGCTCCCCGCTGTCAACTCTGCCCTTCACATACACCCCCATTTGATCTCCACTGACAGAGAGAGAGAGTACTCAATAATAGAATATTGGTCTGACAAATCATGTAGCAGTTTTTCCGACAACATGTGTGCAACTTTCAAGAGGAGTGAGAGGTGTCCCCCAGCAGGCAGCATAAGTTTAACACTCCAATTTATGTGACCCCAACAGGAAATAGAGGCCAATTAGCAGAGACTTGAAGGGATGTGCTCGGTGCACTGTAATGATATGATATGAGCAGACAGGCACCAGTGACATGCAAAGTGACGATCATAGAGAGAAACACGAGACAAACGTTGGCACTTGTAGAATAAAAACATATTTTGATATTAGCGTCCCCTTGTTTAAAAGTATCTCAATCAAGCAGTCAAGCGGTGTACAGGACACTTAATTGTTGGATACGCACAGTTGTAATTCTGGTTTAAAGCTGGTTTACATAAATAAAGGCTATATACACTATCCACTATAGTATAGTATAGTGGATAGTGTATATAGCCTTTATTTATGTCAACCAGCTCTTTTCCCTTCTTGTTTTTAGTATTTTTTTCCTAGCACCAGGGGAGCCCCCCCCCCCCTCCCAAATGTCGTTGTATGGTACCTGTACTGTATTAATGACAATAAAGACCATTCATTCATTCATTCATTCATAATTCAAACGGGGTTGTAAAATCGGATGCAAACTCCACTCAACTCAGGCCAGAACTTTGTGCAAATCGAGCGCACCCAGACAGTGTTACCGTGGGGGCGGGACTCTTGAGTTCTGATTTACATGTCTTTGACGGACGTCTCATTTGACCAATGAGATTGACAAAAATGCAAAAAGAGGCCTCATGAATCAGTAAACATTCCAGGAATGACACACGGAACGAGCCAATGGTAGAAGCCCGGGGGGGCGTTTCTTCAAGGTGTAACACTAAGTCCCTCCTCCAGTGTAGCAGGGGGTAGTGATGGAGGGCTGAGTGTGGAGTGTGTGAGCCAGAGGTTGCTGGAAATTTTAAACGCCCGGGGTTGGAAGGAATACTTTTTTTGTTGACTTTTTTTTGTTACAAGCACACATCTTATTTGTAGTCTCGCTGCTTTTCCTGTTCATTTTAGCTTAGTTGCATTGGTTACCTGGGAGAGTATAAGTCAGTGCCACGAAACCTGTTTGTGCTGGCGAGCAACTTCCCCTGTTTCCATGTTATGCTAAC
>NC_137692.1:17171870-17196870 GCF_963989245.1 Nansenia antarctica | reverse complement strand
TACGCTAACCTTAGCCACCAAGAAAAGCAACAAAAAGTCCAAGAATTGAAAGGCAGCCTGCCTTCTCAGCGGAATATGTTCGCAAAAGTTACAGCAACAAATGATGCGGCAGCTTTATTGTGGCTGAAGAAATCGCCCGAGTGTTTTTCAGAAGGCGCATTTTTAAAGCAGTGTTTCGCTGAAGGTAGGTGAACAGGTGTGCCCTGACCAGAAACAGGCCCTTAACAATGTCAGCTTGTCAAGAAACACTACCGCAGACCGAGTTAGGGAGCTAGCGAGAAATCTGACGACAGAGCTGGCTGAAGAAGCGCGCAGTTATCTGGTGTTTTCATTAGCTGTTGACAATACTGTGCCGTACCGTACAGAAGTAAGGTGTCTGAGTAGGAGCTCGGTCCTCAAGCGATTTTTTTGATCAGAGCACATTTATTTGTTGTACCATAGTTCTGCCCCTGTCAACTGCGATTAAACAAAGTTAATGTTTGTCTGATGGTATTATTCACCTGAAAAAGTTGATCTTTGATGGATGAGTAATATTGAGGGTTTCTTAATCTCATGAATTCATTCATTATAATAACACAGAGAAATGTGAGTGTGTGTGCCCACATACAGTATTTTTGTACATGACACACAACCGAACTCGTTTTTTAAATAAATTGTACAATAGTTGTACACTTGAATGTCTGCTTGCCATTCTTTTTCCTAGACTTCTGCTTTCAGAGCTAGTCATTAATTAAGTTATTACTAAAAACCAATAATAATCGAATTCAGAGGCAATTATGTAATAAGATGAAGAGTAGATAAATTTATATTTCTTACAGTTACAATGCTGATGTGGCCCGGGATGAAATTGAGTTTGACACCCCTGCTAATGTAATTACAGCTTCTGGTACCTTGCCTGCATTTTTGGGCTGATCATCGTGCAGGTACTGTCATCCCATCCCATCCCATCTCATTATCAAGGACCCCAGCCATCCAATTCGGAAATTGTTTGAACTACTGCTGTCGGGGAAATGGTACCATAGCCTCGGGGCTAAAACCCAGAGGATGTCGAGCAGCTATTTATTTCCCTCAAGCAATCACGCTTCTAGGGAAATGCACTGGCTTAAAGCAAAGGACTGTCCCCCCCTATACCATCCCCACTGCATTAATAATATATATTATGACTGCCTGATTACTTGAACACTACCTACTAGATGTGATACATCTCACTGCAACCTGCAGAGCATTTTTGCATAGCCTGACTATTACTTGAACTTCCTGTAATGTTGATTACATTAATAATGTAGTTATGCTGACGTGCACTCCGCTGCTATTACTTATTCTATTGTTGTTGTTTCTGTTTGCATTCTGCTGCTATTGCTACTATTGGTGCTATCACTGCTATTGTTGATTGTTTTTAAATCCTGCTTATTTTATTATTGATTTCGTATTCTGCTGCAATGCCAATGCCAATGTCGCATGAACCTGAACCCAAGAATGTTACTCTGTGTACCCGTACATTGATGGAATAAAAGCAATTCTGATCTGATCGAACCCAGCTAGGTTATTTACAATAAATGCATTCCAAAAATCATATACAATTGAATTAGGCCTTATGAGCGTTCTCTGTAAAAACCTTTTCAAAAATAGAGTTGACCATTCAATTGCCAGGGAACACTTACTATGCTCACTTGCTTTGTGATGTCTGCAGAGATACTGTTGCACACGCAGACACACACACACACACACACACACACACACACACACACACACACACACACACGCACACTTCTGACTCGGCCATTAAGATTTGATGAGCTAGGCTTGTTAATGTTGGGTGCTGAAAGGGAGTGATGGAAAGAACACAGTCAGTCGTAACTATATTGAGCTATGGAATACTATACCGTAACATTTCTTTATGTTCCAGACATTTGATGGCACAGAGATGTCCACTTTTTCCCCGTTCAACTAAGTGAAAGTCCTTGCCTAAGCTCACAGAGAAGTGGATAGAGAATTCCTCTCAAGGCTATCTCTCTCCCTCCCTACCTAGTCCAGTTTTACTTGCATTGAAATTATTGCACAATAAATCTGTTGAACCTGGATGTGATGGCCGGAGATTGGGATGTATTGTTCTTTAAATCTTGCATATAAGGCTGCCATGAGTTTGACCTTTTCACGGCTCTCCTTTTGAGCTGCTGAGCAAGAGGATAGATCCCCTGCACTGCTTAAGTAAGAGAGGATAGACCCCCTGCACTGCTTAAGTAAGAGAGGATAGACCCCCTGCACTGCTTAAGTAAGAGAGGATAGACCCCCTGCACTGCTTAAGTAAGAGAGGATAGACCCCCTGCACTGCTTAAGGATCTCATTCAGAGTGGAGTGAATCTGCAGTGTCTGCCTGTGAACACACACACACACACACACACACCAATTTAGTTTTGGGAGAATATCGAGAGAACATCGATTTCCTGATACCACTGATGAGGGGTGGAAAGAGCTTTATCACTGCTGACTCTAAATAGCGCAGATGGGTGAGAAAGAAGAACTACACACACACACACACACACACACACACACACACACACACACACACACACACACACAAACAAACAGCTGTCCTAGGCCTACTAACTGCTGTCTGTCCCGAAGTCTTGACCTTGAAAAGTTGGGGTTTGTTGGGTCTTTTGTTGTGATGTTTGCAGCTGTTGTGCTCTTTCTCCTGATAGAGTGTGTTTGTGTGTGTGTGCGTGCGTGCGTGTTGCATGCAGGCTTGGGTTTTGTGGTGGGGCTGTGACCATGGTGTCATCATGGCATGCTTGTGTTTCATGGATACTGTCCCATCCTTTACTGTGCACTCATATTTAATGTGGCCTCACTCACACTCTAAAAAGGGTTGTGAAGGTTTGATTCTAACAAAAAAAAAGTTCTAAACAGGTTGCTCAAGTTTAGATTTTGGTTTGATTATCAGATGGGTTACGTAAACATACAAGGAATAGGGAAAAAGAGATCATCCCCAAATTAGTAGCATTAGTTCGGCTTTGAATTACTTTCAGTTAATGAGAAAGCTAAACTAAGACTCATCTTCTTTCCCTTCAGCATAATTCAGTGCTTTGCACCAACCTTTTGTAATGTAATTAGCCAATGAACTCTACTCTGTGTAGCTTTCTACTCTGTAAAAGGCAGACTGTACTGGGGCCTGTTTTCATTGATCTCAATTGTAATAAACAATCTTTCACGACTCAAAACCGATTATGTAGAGAGATTGTGTGTGTGTGTGTGTGTGTGTGTGTGTGTGTGTGTGTGTGTGTGACATGGGGATGCCTGTTTCAGGCACTGGACTCAATCTGAGAATATTGGTCTTCCAGTTGCACATCTTTCCTCCCTCTATGATTAGAGCAGTGTTTCTGAACTCTTGTTCACTTCCTAGGTTTGCAGATCTTTGTTAGCCTAACATTAGAACACACAATACAAACAGTCATCGAGTCTTTTGATGAGTTGAACAAGTGTGTTCGTGCTGGGCAACCCAGTCTGGATATGGAAAACTCACAAAGACCTTCCCTTCCTCTCCCTACAGTAGTAATAGCCTTGAGAACCTATGGTTCTCGAGCCTAATGGCCCATAGCAGCAGGAGCCTATCTCCTGTTTCAGTAGTGTGAGGCAGGTAGATGTACAAGTACACCCCCTGGACATGACGCTGGTATGTCGCAGGATCTTACCCCCAATCTAACCCTCATGCTGAGTGCCAAGCAGGGAGGCATCGGGTACCATTTTTTATAGTCTTTGGTAGGACTCGGCTGGGGATCGAACTCACGACCTCCCAATCTCAGGGAGGACACTCTAACCTCAAGGCCACTGAGCTGGTAACTAAAGTCACTCCTCAGGTTGAAATAACCCCATAGCTTTTTGGTGGCGAAGCTGATTAACATCCGGTATTTTGTTGACAGTCAACTCACCTGTGTTGGCAATGCAGAGGACACAGCGTAGAGACTTGTGTAAGCATGGATTGTGAGGAAGGAATAGGCTAATGTGACAGCCTTTTAGGAGTGTGTTCGCACACCTCAGGCTAGGAATGTGGAGAGGGAGATGCCTTGAAATATTGTAGTGTGACCCAGCTGTTCATAGCTCTTTCTCTCTCTCTACCTCTGGTCTCTCTCCCTCCCTACCATCTCTCTCTACCTCTGGTCTATGCCTTTCCCTACCATCTCTCCCTCTACCTCTGGTCTCTCTCTTTCCCTGCCATCTCTCCCTCTTCCTCTGGTCTCTCTCTTTCCCTACCATCTCTCCCTCTACCTCTGGTCTCTGCCTTTCCATACCATCTCTCCCTCTACCTCTGGTCTCCCTCCCTCCCTCCCTACCATCTCCCTCTACCTTTGGTCTCTGCCTTTCCCTACCATCTCTCTCTACCTCTGGTCTCTCTCTTTCCCTACCATCTCTCCCTCTACCTCTGGTCTCTGCCTTTCCATACCATCTCTCCCTCTACCTCTGGTCTCTCTCCCTCCCTCCCTACCATCTCTCTCTACCTCTGGTCTCTCTCTTTCCCTAACATCTCTCCCTCTACCTCTGGTCTCTGCCTTTCCCTACCATCTCTCCCAAACTTTCTTGCTCTGTTTGTCTCATCTCTTCTCACTCTCTGGTTTCATATCTTTATGTAGCCTACATATTTTTAACATTATAAATATTCTTTGGACACCAGAATTGACATGCCACGTCTTTGACCCATACACAGAGTGTGAAGTATGTGCGTGTGTGTGTTAGGGGTGGGCATCAATGATCGACGATCGGTAATTGATCGATAAGGATCTTGGTCGATCACAAAATATTTTGCTCGATAATCATTAATAAATTGGATTTTTTTTGTTTTTTTAAATAATAATAATAATGGAAATTAGTTTGTCCACGTTATGTGTGAGAAGTGAACTTTGCATTTGCCTTCGCATTGAATTTCGCAACGCAGTACGGCATGATGCAACAAGTTCCCGTACGTTAGTGTAACCTCCAGTAATTCCAGGTTCCCCTCAACAAAGAGGCACTGAGAGCGTCTTGTAAAAAAGTTCAAGTTTATTACACAGTTGTAAAAAAAGGTTAGCAGAGCAAGCTCGGAAAATGGCGAAACGATGCTTGGTGTGGGAGCATTTTGATCTGAAAGGCGACCTCGTTCATTGCAAACACTGCGCAGTGACCTATAAATACAACACGACAACGACCCCGATGAAATACCACCTGCAAACCGTACACCCGACCCTGATTGCTCCTTCGCTACCTTCTCAGCCCTCCATCATGTCTCATCTTATACGCGGGAGGTGTGATGCACAACGAGAAGAGAAAATAACGATGGCCATCTGTAAATTAATTGAAACAGATATTCTGCCGCTCAGTTTTGTCGAGGGTAGAGGATTTTGTGCGCTGATGCAAATAGTCGAGCCAGCATATCCTGTTCCATCGCGACGTTCTATAACCAGGCGCATAGATTTTTAATTTTATTTTTTTAATGAAAAAAAAGCTTATAATAATCGATAATTGATCGTTAATTCTTGCGATTATCGAAAAAGAAATTTTAATCGTTTGCCCAGCCCTAGTGTGTGTCTCCCCGTATTCCATGCTGTGTCAATGAGGCCTGTGAAGCGTACTGCTGCGGTTGATCCACCCTGACCCTTAGTTGACCCCCCCCCGACCCTCAGTTGACCCCACAGACATCGTCTTTTGAACTTCGCCCTCCTCGGCTCTTTACTGAGAGCTAGGCTAGTAAATTATAAACCTCCCAGTCGTGTGTCATGGGGTTTGTTCCAGGGCTGTTAAATCTGGAGTTGCACATTACGGCGGGTACGATCAGAGCAGTGTTTCTGAACTCTTGTTCCCAGGGTTTGTTCTAGCCCTAATACTAGAACACAGGATACAACCAGTCATCGAGTCTTTTGATGTTGAACTAGTGTGTTATTGTTATAAGTTATTTTTTCGGAGTGGGGCAGTCCCACTCATATTTTTTTAATGACAGATATAGTACAGATTATGACAGGAACGATGGGTGAGAGAGAGAAAGCCGCAGGATATGTCCGCGGCTGGAATCGAACCGGGAACCCTGCGGTACATGGTCAGCGCTTAATCCACTACGCCACCTAAGCGCCCCATGAACTAGTGTGTTTGTGCTGGGCAAGCCTGTCTGGGTCTGGCAAGCCTGTCTGGGTATGGCATACTCGCATATTGTCATTTAGTGATATTGGCAACATTTCTATTTTGATTGCTGATTGAAGCAGATTTTTGAAGCTGATTGCTTTAAATAATCGCTAGTTGGTATCGTCTCCGGATCTTCATATTGAGGCAACCATACTTTATGTTTTTTGTTTTGTTTTGTTTACCGTAAAGCTATAAATAACCATGTTGTCATCCATGATGATGTCATCTCGTCAATGGCAACCACAGCTTCAAAGTCAGAGATATCTTCAAGGAAACCAAGCTAACCAATCAGGCAGCGATGAGGACTAATCAGGTCAGACAGGGGCAGGGTTCCTTACGCGGACGCATCTACAACGAAACCTTGAAACGTGTCAGACCAGAAGTTGTGTTGAAGACTGACAGTTGACAGAGACTATCAGTGGTGGTAGCAATAGAAAAGGCTGGGTTTGTTATAGTCTTGATGCGGTATCACAAGTAGGGCTGCAACTAACGATTATTTTGGTAGTCGACTAATCTGTCGATTATTTTTCCGATTAGTCGTGTGGCTTTTCGCTGCGCGTAAATGGCGATGCAGAAGCATAAATCCGGCTTAACTAGCTATCTAACCTAACGTTACGCCAAGCTACAGCTGCTCACAGAGCTAGTTGATTGGCTAGCTAGCATTGCTGGCTAGACTACAGACAGCTCACGTTAGTAGGCTACGCTTGGCGCTGTTTATCTTACAGACAGCTCGCTGGTGGACTCAACATAATTGAAATAGCATTCACTTATCAAGCATCATTCATGATCATCCACCATGACTACCTGGTATTTTAATAGCGACCACCCCTCACTTCATTTCATCTCGCGTTCTCCTGGCTTCAACATGGAAAACCCCTGCTACGTAACGTTACATACAAGCGCCTCTGTCTGTCACACGCGTGCCACAGGGCAAATAAATTAATAGCACAAACGCTCATAGCATGTACAGCCCTGTCCATGAGACGTTGTTTTCCAACATGTAACAGTAAAGCTAACATAAACATTACGACCCTAACAATATAACGTTAGCCAGTTGGCTAACAACGTTAGCTAAAACTTACCCAGCTGATTCTTGCATGGCTCCCGTAAAAAAAAAAAAAAAAAAAAAAAAACTTTTTTCTTTTATACGATTAGTCGACACAAAAATTCCACGTCGACGAGTTTTTATAATCGACGTCGTCGATTATGTCGACTAATCGTTGCAGCCCTAATCACAAGCCTTCAGCTGTGTGTGTGTGTGTGTGTGTGTGTGTGTGTGCGTGCGTACACTATAATGCCTCTTTCCCTCTCAGTATGGTTTCCACTATCTCTACTCTCTCTCCATCTGATCTTGTAGGCTAATTGTTTTCTTCCACCAGAGGGGTATTTCATCAATGTCACTAAAGGAAGTCCAGGCTTATTTGTAATAAATCTCGCGAGATGTATCAAAATGAAGCCTGATTTTTTTTTATAAATCTCGCAAGATTTATCAGAATAAGCCTGGATCTCACTTTAGCGACATTGATGAAATGGCCTGCTGCTGTCAGCTGGAGCTAGCTTCCACAAAGTGTATTATTATTTCTAGGGCTGGGTATCGCCACTGATTTCCCAAAACGATTCGATTCCGATTCACAGCTCACGATTCGATTCGATTCGATTCCGATTCGATCTAGTTACAATTAGGGGTGTAAATCACCAGCTTCATCACGATACGATATTATATCGATTTGTTTGTATGACGATACAATGTTTGACGATATCACAATGTCAGTCACGATACGATTTCGATTCGATTCGATTCAAGATCGATATGATCGATATGATGCGATATCATATGCCAATCTAACACAATTATCAATTGTAATAAGTGGTAATTAACATACAGCTCATTAACATACACACACACACACACACACAGGTTCAGAGAGACATCCAGTCACACACGCACACACACACACGTCCAGCAGGTCTGATATTGGTCTGACTGGATTCGCCTCGAAGAGTAGATGTTAAAAAATATCTTTGGTGTCCAAAACGGTCAATGTATTCGCCCATTAGACTCCCGTTAGACGCACTCTCATTAGACGCACTCACACAAGCCGAACATTTCCGAAGATCACCGGAGATTGCCGAACGCGAGAGGAGGAGGAGCCGAGAAGTGGAGCCGAGCCAGTAGAGTAGACAGTCACACACGGTGAATGCGAACTCATTGCGAACGCGAGTATGTTCACTTCCCTGGTTCAGAGAGATGTTCCAAAATATATATTAAAAGGGATAGACTTACTGTCTCATCAAAAATGAAAAACATTCGTATCTTTTTCAAGTCTCTCTCTCTCTCTCTGCGCGCATAAGATGACGATATAGATCGATATTTTTACATTGCATCGATGTAATCAGATCGTTAGTCAATGAATGTATCGTTACACCCCTAGTTACAATATACATTTTTTGCTTGAATATGAAAGAGATTCTCAGAACTAATGCTATAAATGGTTCAAGGAACCCTATAACATGTAGCATTGTTAAACATATCAATGTTTACATTAAGAATTGACTCCAAAGCAGTTACATGAATGCACTTTTTATTGGAACATAAATGAACATCATTGACCAACATTTTGCTAATCCAAAATGCACCCAGACATCTGACTTTAAGCCTGGTGATGACTTGAGTGTCCCTGCCATCGCCATGTTTTTAGATTTTAGTGTTGAGACCTCTCGTTGCGTGAGATATGATAAATTCTTGTAGCGCGAGATCTCGTTGCGGGTTGAAGCTGCAAGCAAAAAAATTAAATAAAAATCGATCTCGGGATTTATGAATCGATAAATTGCTCATTCAATGAAGATCGATTCAGAATCGGGAAATCGATTTTTTGAACCCAGCCCTAATTATTTCTCTATTCCCTCTTCCCCCTCTCTCTGGTAATTTCAGGCTAGTGGAGGTCCTACTGCAGCTGTTCAGTAGTACAGTAGTGCTATCACACACACACACACACACACACACACACACACACACACACACACACACACACACACAGATGTGGGATTTTCCCCTGTAAGGTGTGGGTGTGGGTGGGTGTGGGTGTGCGTGGGAAGGGGGGGGGGGCAGAGAGATGGCAGGGAAGTCCAGTAGGCAGTGGTGTCTGTGTATAATGTGATGAAAACACTGGTGTTTGTCTGCTGCTGCCAGAGTGAGTGAACAGAAACAGGCGCACACCAAAGAGAGACACGACCAATCAACCCCCTCCTTCCCCTGCAGCTACTGCAACACACACACATACACACACACACACACACACACACACACGCACACACACACACATAGTGTAGTTTTGTTAAGGGACTGCTGGCTGAATATCCTTCTCCCTCCAACCTCTGCCATGCCTCTCGCCTGTGCCTTCTCTTTCTCAAGCTTTGGATCTATTACCACAGCAACATTTAGTAACGCAATTGTGAAAACATGTCTCACCCAAGTAAGGATAGACCGAACACTGATATAGGCCTATTTAGTATCATTAGATTGGGTTGATGTAAATGTGCTAAAACAATGTTTGGTCTTCTTCTGAGCAAAAAATGAATTGCCTTTTTTATTCTGTACAGCCCATGGTCATAAATTGAACTGAGTCGCAACCCAGCAGACATTCAAGCTAGACGATAAGGGAGGATTTTCAGTGTATCGAAGATGGTGAGAAATGACTAGAGAATATGAAGACAGTTCTCTAGGCAGTCTACTGACCAGCATGCAGAGGCTCCCTCCCGCTGTATTATAATGGGGGCAATAACATGTAGTTTTATTGCTGCAACTCAATAAAAGAAACATTTCCATTACAGCAGACCTGTGTGGGAGAGAATGGGGACGCGTAGACTGAATCCACAGACATGGCGCCTGCCTCAATTGCACATTAAAACGGATTGAAGAAGATATTTTAGAAAAACACACACCTGAATGGGCGAGCTGCAGGCATGTGGAAGATTAGTCTTAAAGAAATAATCTATAGGCTACACATCAGAGTTTATTGTTACTCAATGTTTTGGCTGTAAGCTGTCTTCATCCAGGTGAATGAGTTAGCCTACTTCTGTTCACATCATGACGGCCATACCAATACCATTATAGTACAGGGTATCCGCGGTGTCTTGAAAAGTATTAAAAGTTGATAAATCAATTTTGGGAAAATCAGTATTAAAAAGTCTTATCACGATTTTATGAGGATTTTGTATTTTTATGAGAATTTTGTAGGTATTTTTCTGAATTAGACTCTGTCCAAAGAGTTTGAGTCCTAAAAACTTTTAGTAAAAGGTTGTGAATTTATTAGTTTGATTAAAAAACAAAGATGAACCGGAAATTCTGTTGTATGATAGTGGTCTAGTCTATTGCAAACTAAAACTGTTAAGTTAAAGGTGTCACTGATGTCAACGGTTACAGCTCAAAGTGGCGGTGAGGTTTGGAAAAATATTGACAAGGTCTTTAAAAAGTCTTAGAAAGGTATTGAACCTCAAGATTCCTGTATATACCCTGATGTAGTAGCAGGCAGAGTACTATCAAAACGATGATCTGTTTAGTCCTGAAGTGCACCTTATTGATTAGTGTTTCATTAAACTGATATCGTTATTAGCCTATCGAATGAATGAATGAATGAATGAATGAATGAATGAATGGATGAATGGTCTTTATTGTCATTGATATAGTACAGGTACCAAACAACATCAGTGTTATATTTGTGTTTGGGCTCTTTTACAGGGCTGCCATAACCTGAGAGGAACTGACGCACATTTATTTACATTTTCCTGTAATTTCATTGAGCTAAATGTGTGTCGGATTTGGTCAGTCAACCACAGATGAGAGAGATGAGTGCCCTGATCTCATTCTCACTCACAGGGTGTGTCCTATCCAGTGATGCCGGTAACGCGTTACTGAGTAACGCGTTACTCTAATCTGAATACTTTTTTCTGTAACGAGTATTCTAAGTTCAAAGTAACTGTGGCAACACTGGTCCTATCCAGCTCCACTTTCTTCTTAGGGTCTGTAGGTCAATAGGATCCTGTCAAGTTTTCTCCCACATGTCCCACATTCCTGACCTTGTCCCTCCACCAGATATTCCGGATCCTTCTGAGGCAGGTGTTGATGAATGTTTGTAGTCTGGTTGTTGTTTGTTTTGGGTTCCATGTTTCCGATATCCGTACAGCGTCGCCTGCTTCATGTTGGAGTTGAAGATGCGTAGTTTAGTATTAATTGAGATGTTTTTTTAGTGTTGTTCCGATACCGATACTAGTATCGGCATGGCCACCGATACGCACAAAAATGCTGGCATCGGTATCGGCGAGTACTTTACAAAAACGTTTTTTTTTAATATTTTTTTTTACTTAAGTTGTACAAAAACTTTACGAGTTTTACAAAGGTTTTGAGCAGTGCCAGACTAAGTGTGAGCAATAATTTTACATCGAGGTGAGTATGCGGCTCAAAAAACATGTTTTTTGTTTTTGTTTTTTCAAACGCCGTGGTATCGGATCGGTACTCGGTATCGGCAAGTACTGCACGGTCAGGTATCGGTATCGGTATCGGGATAAAAAAATGGTATCGGAACAACACTACGTTTTTTGGAGCTCCAGATCTTCCTGGGGATGTTAAACACCACCCTAGCTTTGTTGATCCTGCTTGTATGTCTGCATCTGATCCTCCAGCGGTGTCCATCACACTACCTAGGTATGTGAATGCCTCCACTTCCTGTAGGGGAGTGTTGTGCGTGACGATAGGGTTGCTGCTCTTGCAATGGATCTTCATGGTGGTCAGATATGGTCGATTTTGGTTTTCCGTGGTGTGGTCTGGTGACACCCAAGTTGTTTTATGTAGGCTATTGTTTTGTGAGGAAATACACCTCCAATGACCAGGTTATTGTTGACACTGGTCTCCACAAACATCTCCATTCTCATTAATTTCCCCCATCACTTCTTTGTACCCCTCATTCTTTCCTCCAATCTTGGCGTTGAAGTCACCCATCAGAATAATGAGGTCTGTGGCTCCAATCCTACCCAGTAGGTGGTTCAAGCTGTCATAGAACACGGCCTTGGCATCTTCATCTGCATCGTTGGTAGGTGCATAGCACTGGATTATGTGGGCTTTCACTCTCCTTTTGTTGGTTCTGAAGGACGCCATGATGAGGTGAGAGTTGATGGATTCCAATGCAACCAGAACCTTTCTGGTCTCCTTGATCATCACGATGGCTACTCCCTCTGGGTGATCTGCTCCATCTTCTTCATGCCCGGAGTAGATAATTGACTGCCCACTGGCCAGCTTTAACTCCCCCAACTGTGTCCAATGTCCATCTTGTTTCTCCAAAGCCCAGAACAGAGAGATTGTAATGCACCATGTCTTTGGTAATGGTGGCAGTCTTACCAGCCTGGAACATGGTCCGGACGTTCCATGTCCCAACAAGAGTGGATTTCTTTTTACCGATAATATGAAGCCGGAAATATTTCTGTTTCCGGTTTCCGCGCTCTGCTTCCGGTTTCCGCGCTCAGGCACGCAGTTTGTATAGACGAGACGCGAGCGAAACATGCCTTCCCCGGTGTGGACATTCTTCACAATTTCTAAGGCAGATATTGCGTTTGCAATTTGCAATACATGTTCAACAAAAGTTCGGAGAGGAGGGCAAAGGTCTACGAGTTACAACACAACAAATCTAATAAGTCACCTGAAGAATCACCATTGCAAGCACGCTGTATGGAAGGAATATCAAGCACTCGTTGTAGCAGAACACGGTAGCCTAGCCGCGAAAAAAAAGCCATTGTGGATTTCATGAACTTACATGTAATGAATATACATGTAAACATACTGTATACTGTCTAAAGCTATGGTTAACATATACATGTAAACATGCAGTATACTGTCTAAAGCTATAGTTAACATATACATGTAAACATGCAGTATACTGTCTAAAGCTATGGTTAACATGTACATGTAAACATACAGTATACTGTCTAAAGCTATGGTTAACATATACATGTAAACATACAGTATACTGTCTAAAGCTATGGTTAACATATACATGTAAACATACAGTATACTGTCTAAAGCTACGGTTAACATAAGATCTTTATGAACTTTGGCTAAAAAAAGCATTGTGCACTAACAGATTCTGTTTGTTAGAGGAAATAATAAATGAACATTTGAAGAGTCAGAAGTGTTCTCTTTGTTGTGTTAACAATAGTGATGTAAGTTAGATTTGGTGAGATCACTATGGAATATTAAATCATCAATCTTTGCTCACTACATAGCCTTTCTTACCTTCAGGTGTGCATGAACTACAGGTTATCAACTGTGAAATGATATCTGAATGGTCTTTATTGTCATTGATATAGTACAGGTACCAAACAACGAAATTTGGGAGGGGGGCTCCCCTGGTGATAGGAAAGAAAAAATAAAATAATAATAATAATATCGGTATCGGTATCGGTTATCGGCCACGAGAAGCGGGTAAATATCGGTATCGGTATCGGTTGGAAAAAATGCATATCGTGCATCCCTAGTAGCTTCCCACCACCTTTACTTACGGGGTTGTCTGGAAAGCGCCATGGTCCCCATTTTTGGGGCACCTTCCTCAGCCAAGGCTTCGATTTGGTTTTCGTTCGTCAGTGTTTCTGTAACTTGTGTTTTTTTTCCAGGATGGGGAAGTTAACCTCACACCCCGGTTTGATTGAACCTGACAGGGGTATAGACCCCCTCTGGCTTAGCTCTCAGGGTCATTAGAGTACGCAAGCCTCTCTAACACGACACGGTGCAGTCCAGGAGAGGGATCTGAGATACTGTAGCAAGCAACACAAAGAACAGGAAACTAACCTGAAGCTGTTGGCATTTGTTTAGAAAGGAGGAAGTATGTGATATGATGTGATTGGATAGATGGTTTGCAGAGACATTTGCGATAAGGCTACATGCAGGGAGACAGTCGGGGTAAAGTTCACATATCTGTCATACGCAGGGGTGCACATAACTGGTGCGCCAGTGCGCATGCGTCGCCAAAATGCATGCTGCGCGGCAGATCAGCGGCATGAAGGCGCTTTTGCGCACCAACAGCTGGGTCCAAGAAGCAAGCCCCACCAAGTAAGTAACTATTTGCCGTCCCCAAATAAGTAATCCATCACGACGACCACGGCGACTCCCCTCACGAAAACATTCGGAAAGTATTGTAACTCGTACTTTCATTCCGCGTATCGCGTATCGCACGGTTATCACGGTTATCACGCCGACACGTGAAAATTCAGTCCCGAACGACTCGTCGCTAAAAGGAAAAATAACACCAAGGGACTTCACGTTTCTTTTCTCTGAAGCTTTCAAACGTTCAGACGTTTGTTTTACAGCTTCATTATCGCACCTAGACCCCTGACCCAGGGAATATGGTTGGGAATTCTATTAGAAAAAATGAAAAAAAGACTTTGTTGCACAATCAAAATAACGAGCTATTTAAAGTGATGGCCTACCCTACAACATCCTCTACCATGGTTGAAATTGAGGACAGTGATAACAGCAGTCAAGAGAGCAGTGATGATGATGATTAAGCTTGTAGCATAAATAAATACTTAGGCTGTAACTTTTTGTTGAAAAGTTGATTTCAGTGTTTACAGAACAGAGCAGTGCTTAAAGAGATGTCAGTTGATTTCATTGTGTTTAAAGAACAGACATTCAGTTAGTGCTTAAAGAGATGTCAGTTGATTTCATTGTGTTTAAAGGAGTCTGACAGACTTTCATGCTTAAAGAGCAGTCATTTGATTTTGCATTTGTTTATTTTGTTTTGCACACAATCATTTGTTTGTTCATCTTTATTTATGAATAAATGTCGTTTTGCTAATATAAGTTATCCATGTATCCCTTTTTCATCCATCCTGTGGGACGGGTCGTGACTCGCGAGCTCGGGGAGCACCAAGCAGCATCCCTAGGTGCTCCTCTGAGCACTGGCCCCAAAAAGTTATGTGCACCCCTGGTCATACGCTACCTCCTAAGCAAGGGGGGGGGGGGCTCTGATTCTGTCAACACATTTGGCGAGAGACTTTCTGTTTCAACATACAGAAAAAGAAATAATAATCTCGTGGTTGAAGACATTTTACTGTCCACAGCTGATTTTCACAGCCCTGTATAAACAGAATCACAGAAATGTTTGACTCTTCACTCAAAACACTGTGCACTGTGTGTTGACAGTCATTCAGTGTTACTGGTGTCTGTCTGTGTCTCTGGGTGTGGGTGTGTGTAGCAGGCTGCTACTAGCAGCTATATCTGCTGGCTCTGTCTGAGGATCAAGGGCCTGTTAGTGCAGCCCGACAAAATACACACACAGACTAGGGGTGTAACGGTACACAAAAAACCCCACAAAAACTTAATTTTATTGCAAGCTTTCGGTCATAGACCTTCTTCAGGCATAAAGCAGACAAGTGAATGCAGTGGTATAAAGGGTTCAAACAACATCACTTGATTTAGCCAATGCACGCAGGGATTAAAGTTCTCTGTCGCTACGACGGATTTCTGTCAATTTATTCCAAATTGCGACAGGTTTTACCAGGTGTAATGTGATTTGTAGAGGCATACAATCTATTTTGATGTCGGTATTAGGTATATAGGCCTAAATGATATAATAGCCTATATAGCCCAGTGTTTCCTTCAGGAATTTTTACCATGGTGGCGGGTAGTGCTGATACGATTTTTTCGCGTGCACGCGCATGAAACGCGCACGCGCGCTCAAAACAACGACGTCATTTCAGCCAAAACTCGAAAATAAAATGTTTTCCTGTAAATTAAAAACAAGGGTAGTCCGTCCGTCCGTCCCTCTCTGGAATGGAATGGAATGGACTTTATTTGTCATTGCTACAGTACAGGTACCAGACAACGAAATGGTCCATTAAATAAAATGACACGGTTCAAATGTTCACGCCGGCAGTCCGGCTCTCACACATACTGGCAGCGTCCCGGTCTGACTTAGCTCTCGTTTGTGCACGGCTTTCTTTCTTTCCTTCCTTCCTTCCTTCCTTTATGTGAAGTGGCCGGTCCCGGGCACAGCTGCCTCGCATCCGCTCAACGAGCCCGGCGGTTCGGTGCTGCGCTGATTAGCGGATGCGGGACAGCTGTGTGAGCGGATCGCTCCATCTCTCATCTTGATGAAGATGAATGATCTTTATTGTCATTGTAACAGGTACAACGTAATTTAAATGAGGAATCACAAAACAGTTTTGCAAGCGCGTCGCTTCGCGCTTGTGGGTGTGTCTAGCGCTGTGAAGGTCTGAAAAGCGGCCTAAATCTTCTTTTTTTTTTTTGGGTTGAGAAATCTGCATGGTGGCGGAGGAAATTCCATCGTGGCGGACCGCCACGATGAAATGCATGTAGAGGAAACACTGTAGCCTACATATAGGCCATTATTGGCTACAACTATGCGACAGTAACTTGCAGCGGGGTGCACTGACGCTGAACCCCTCATAGTGATAAGTAGGTGGACAACGCGTGGTGCTGAAATAGCCGACATGCGGTGTGTGGTTTGAAAAAAATAACGCCAGCTCAGTAAATCATTCAAACTTAATGTTTACTTATAGGCTATGTGACTGACTGCAACACACATGTGAACAGTAACAACATTTTATGAAAAACATTGACAACAAAATCGGCGCAAAAAAAAGCTGAATCCACTTGATCGTGGAGGGCGAGGGGTGGTGGTGCATAGGCTTATGCTCCTGAAAAGACGGAGCAAACACGCTACATTACTAGGGATAATAATGACAATGAGCCATTCATTAGTAAACATCATAATAATATTAGGCTATTAAATACAATTTAACAACAGGCTTGGTTCTCACTTAATGTGAAAACTGGCATCTCCCATCGGTCACCATTTGTTGGATATCTGGTGATATGGACGTCTTTGAGTGTCTAATACAGAATACGTGTGCCGTTACACCCCGAACACACACACACAGACAGACACACACACACACACACACACACACACACACACACATTTTAATCATTTATTTCTGTCCACATAGAAACAAGTATACAAGGACACAAATACTGAAGGCACAGATGGGATGCATTCACAAACAGACATGGACAATGTCTTTCACATACAACAGGACAAGACTCACGGGTACAAGTAACACCGTCTCCGCCATATTTGGCGGCTGCCAATAATCGCAGAGACAGAGCAATACTTGCTGAGCCTTTTTGCTTCTCCCTTGGACATTCCCAGTAGACGTAGTCCTCTGACAACCAATCTGTGCACATGTCCAAGACTGCCAAATATAAAGACTAATAGCGTACACCTATAGCCTAGCTCTGAGATGGTGTCTACAAGCTGCTGGTATTTCATGACCTTAGTCATGAAGGCTTCCTCTAGGCTTATATCAAAGGTGCATGCTACCTCTAATACAGACACCTCTCTGGACTCTTCATTAACAACAACAACATCTGGTGTGTTAGCAGACAACTGTGAAAAGTGACATTGGTCATTACAGAAATTGAACATGGATGCATTGACACAAGCATGTGTATACATTTTCACTGTGACTGGGAAGTGGAGTGATATGTCCTTTACTATTAGGCTCACAATTCTGTCATGACGTGCTATATACATTCCTTTGTAAACATAACAGCCATTCAAGATATGTGAAAGTGTTTCTGTAACCTGTTCTGTGGTGTGGTGCAAGCAATGAGGAACCTGAGTGGAGGGAAACCAAATAGAGAGGTTGAGTCTGGTAGGAAGGACTTGTAATCTGGCCTTGGTTGTGAATATGACAGTCCTCATCGAGTGCAGTGTTTTTTAGAAAAGAATGGGAAACAGAGTGATCAGCTGTGGGAAGACATGCCAGTTTTCCCTGGAGTTTCAGACCAGTCCAGTGTTGTTGTTGTTGATGTTGATGAAGGTCCATGAGAGTCCGTCTGGCCCCTCTAGATGTTAGCTGGTGGCTCTGTCCAGCAAAGGAGGCTGTTGCCATGACCTGTGTGAGAGGGTCAGATATACAGTTCTCTGAGACCCGAACAGTCTCAGAGTCAGACCGCACCCACTCCAGGGACACCCCGGCTCGGACACAGAGGTCATTCAGGTCTGGCCAATCAGACCAGACTCCAAAACCAGCGGAATGAGTGTCCAATTTTCCGCTGGGTTTCCTCTTGAACCCAAGGAAGTGGGGCTCCGCCCCCCTGGCAACTGGGACCTTCCTTCTCCTCAGGTCCAGGAACATGGAGGAGCGGGCCAGCTCCCTGACGTCCTTGTCGTCGTTGTTAAGCATCCTGAGAAGATGGGAAATTCTCATGCTGGTGTAGATCCATTCTACATTGGGGACCCCTAGCCCTCCCTCCCATTGGGGATGAAAGATGATGTCACGGGTGCTGTGTGAATTGAGTCCAAGCCACCTGCGCACTACGCTCACAGTCTTGTTGTTCATTTCACACAGCACTTTCTGGGGGATGTGGACATTGGAGAAGAGGTGCTGAACTTTGGACAGGGCCACCTGCCTGATGGCTTCTAACTTCATAGTTAGTGGCAGAGGACAACTGTCTATCAAGTCCAGCCTGGAAGTGAACTCAGTCAGGATGTTATTGACTTGCTCCTTCCACTCTCCTGCGATGTTAATTTTATGTCCAAGATATGGGTATGTCTCATGGAGAGAATTTACATGAATGGGCTGTGTTGCTAAAGAGAACACAGGGGGTGTGTCTGTTTTTGAGTGGTACCACCTGTTCCCCCCACTCCGCCTCTCATACAGGACAGCACATTTGCTGGCTTTGACCTCCAGGCCAGACCATTCCAGAAAACGATCCGTCCTGCAGAGCATGTTCTTGATGACGCTCTCTTCCCTGGAGGCCAGGACAACATCATCTGCGTAGCCCTGCACTGGGTTGGGGGAGATGACACCCTCAGGGGCACACTGACACAGCCACTTAATCCACTGGTTGATGGCAATTACGAAATTAACCGCGCTCCATGGACAGCCCGTTTTAATGCCTGTCTGAAGTGGTGTTGGGCGAGTGAGCTGCTTCCCACAGATTACTTGGATGGTGGAGCTTCGGTACACATCTCTCACAATGTCAATGAATAGCTGGGGTAGCTGTATCTCTTCCAGTGATCTAATCATTATATTGTGAGCTAATGTCCCAAAAGCATCTCTAAAATCAAGAAAGACTGTAAAGAGTTTACATGACTGATGTTTAAAGTCATCTATCCCTGTCTTAAGGCAGAACACATGCTCATCCATACCCATCCTGCTGATGTAAGCCTTCTGTTTGGTGGACAAGATGTTAGCATCCTCCAACCAGGGCAGGACTCGGGCCAGTATGCACTTCATGAACACCTTATAGATGGTAGGGAGAAGAGAGATGTCCCTCCATGTTGTTGGATCTTCAGGGATATTGCCTTTCTTTGGGATGCGATGTATCAATGCTCCTTTCCATGAATCTGGAACTCGCTTATTCTCCAAACAGACATTAAAAACAGTTGTTAATGTCTGACAAGACTGTGTGGATTTCAGTGCCTCGTATGTCACCCCATCTGAGCCACTGGCCTTGTTGTTGGGAAGGCTGTGCAAAACACACTCCACCTCCTGGGCGGTGAAGTGTGAGGTGGCAGGGAGGAAAGGTGGATTGGGTGACGTCACCTCCCCATGCCAAGGCGGTGGTGGGAGGTCGTCACCTGACCGGTTGTTTTGACACTTTGTATCGTAATAGTTCTGTATGGCTGTAATGTCACTCGGGCAGGGAGGGGGATCGGGATACATACTGTTGTTTAAAATGACTTGGATCGCTTTTGATCTCCTGTGCGACCAAAGATAGGCAAGTTTATTCCTACTCACCCCGCGGTTCCCACCGCGACTCCGGCTCGCGGTCCTCTCTCTCTGCAGCGAGGGCAGGACGGTGTCGCGCATGAAACATAGCTGGTCGCGTATCCAGTCAGATGTAGAGACTGACGTTAGAACGTCAGGACACGGGCGCACTGGAGGGAATTTCTTCAGTACTCTTGCAGAGTATTTCAGGAGTTGCAGGCTGAATGGTTTACCCCCATGGCTTTGCGATGTAAAAACTCCGTTCTTAAAAAATATTCCATTCAGCAGAACCGCGAGCCGCATCCACTTCCCCGAATCCCCCGAGGAAACATAAATCCTCTCGTGCAGCCGCTTGATGTTCAATCGGTGCCGGTAGCTCTTCTCAAGGGCCTGAAAAGCCATCCATTGCTGTTCTGACAGCGGGCGGACATACTGCAGAAAGGTCGCCGGGTCTGACGCCTCACCTCCCGGTTCTTCGCGGGAGGGGTCCCGAGGACGCGTCAGCTGGTGAACTCTCCCAGTGAGCAGAGCTTCCTTGTAGGCTAGCTTGATACACGCGATCAAGCACATTGTCCATATAAGTTGCCAATGCATCCCTAATCTGCGCCTATTGCATTAACGGTGGCAATTACAACGGGAGTGCATGCGTCTAGATGTTCATACAAGCCTGTTTATGTTGTTATATCGCAAAAACAAACAAACAGCTTCCCGAGGTGTACCTGCGGCCAACCTACTCCGCGCACGCGCAGCACACCTGGGAAACACCACCACCATCAGTGGTAGACTGTCCCTGTCCACACACACACACACACACACACACACAAACAAACAAAGTAGCCTACTTACAGATTCTCCCTGCTCTTAAACTTGAACAGAAGGAGGCCATTCAGCCCTTTTTTGTGTCATTGGGCCTCATGCAGGAAGCGATATACAAACACAAACACATAGTATAACACATAGTATAGCACACAGACACATAGTATAGCACACAGACACATAGTATAGCACACAGACATACATATTGACGCTTATGAGGTAGCCTAGGCGCTAGCATATGGTTGTGTGTGCCTGTGGGCCTGTGAAGCCCTTTGAGACTGTAAACAGTGACATTGGGCTTTAAGTAAACTTGAACTTTAAATGGTGGTGAATAACAAATAAGGAATTCCACACAAGCCAGTTGCAGTGTCACATTTTATTTGGACTTGCTTTTGAGTGTTTCATTAGTCCTAATACTTTCAAGGTTTTTGGTTAGGCTATATTAGTTAACACAGAAGTTGTGGAAATATCTCGTAATGTTGAGGCTCTGCAGGTTCAGGCTCTGCAGTTTGTGGCACTTGCTTGGCCTTGTTCTGAAAATACAATAAAATAATATTGAATGCAGACGTTTGAGTGTTCATTGAAGTAACAGCAAAGAAGCCTATAGTTATATATATATTAGTTAGATGTATAAATTAAGGTGTTTAGTAGATCTCCAACATGAACATGCAGAATGTAGCCTACCTTCAGCAACTGGCGTGTCTGTAAATGCATCGCTGGTGATGGCTTGAGTCCCTGATATGCCTGGCAGTGGATCACTGTCTGTGTCGGGGGCTTCAGAAACTGATGCATGTGGAGTGGCATCGTTGTCAAGTGGAGTGTCTGACTAGACACCTGTCAGTGCCACCTCTCAAATTATTTCTTGACTTCTTAGGTCTACTTGCGAGACGGCCACCTCCTCCTGTCCTCCTCCGTCTGTCACGATGCAGTGCTTGGCTTGTGCAATACGTTTCATTTGCTTCCATTTTCATGTCAAACCATTTTCTTTTAATTTCAGTTTCTGCGTGTCCCTCTGCTGACATGGCATCACATATGTTTTGCCATTGCTGGGTTTTAGCTTGTTCTGGTAACACCAGTACTGACGCTCCGAAAAATCACATGTTTACTTATGTTTATTTAACAGTATGTTGATTTCAATACTGCTGAAGTTCTTCTTCTTACAGTCTTTTTTTGGTGGCATCTCTCCAATTCTTGGGCATGTGCCAGAGTATTTGCACCACAACTCCTTCCCTTATATAGTGTTTAGGGGGCGTTACTTATGCTAATAACAATTGGCGATGCGCCTCCAATCTATGATCAAGTGGTTTTCATCATTCAGCACCCCAGGGTAAGAGCAGATTTGGATGGTTAAGAACGTTTGGTGCATCTGGAGTTGACGTCTCTTATTTTTTCTCTTAACTGAAAATTAAGAGAAAGTATAAGAGACATTTAAGAGAATATTGCTGCATGGGGCCCTTTGTTTCAAATATTTGGCCAACTGAAGGTGTGCTTGATTGGCATGACTGACAAGTTCAATAAACACACACCTTTTATTTAAAATGTTTGAAATCATTTAAATTCATATTTTGCCCAGGTCTGGTGTGCTTCTCTATGTCTGTTTCGATGTCGCTGTGCCTTTTCGTCCATGTGTATGTTGTTAAAGGGCTAATCTGTGATTTAAACAATAACAAAGCGGTAGGGGTGGGCATCAATGATCGACGATCGATAATTGATCGATAAGGATCTTGGTCGATCACAATATATTTTGATCGATAATCATGAATATATATATATTTTTTTCTTTTTTCTTAATAATAATAATAATAATGGAAATTAGTTAGGCTGGCCTAACTGTCACCAGATTGCGTTCGTCTCTCACCCCTGAACATGTTAACATGATCATCTTTCTGAACAAGAACCAGTAGGCCTGCCGCCTACAGTCTCTCGCTGGAGTTTAAATTTAAGTTAAGCTGGACGCTCTTAAGGACACTAACGTTTTCAGTCATCCTCCTATTTGTGAGTAACTGTTTTTTTACTGCTCCTATGGTGAGTTACTTATTTTCTATATTTTTATTTATAACGTAAAATGTGTTTTTAAGTTAAACAATTTAAGCTACTCACTGCCTTGTTTAAGAGGATTGTTATCTGACTGTAGTGTCTAGTTTGAATGTGAATGAATGAATGTGTGCAATAGCAACACAAATAAAGTTTTTTCCCCAAGGAAAACATGCTTGTTATTTCTGCCCTAGTTTTTTTTTTTTTTTTTTTATGAAAAAAATCGATAATTGATAGTTAATTCTTGGGATTATCGAAAAAGAATTTTTGATCGTTTGCCCAGCCCTACAAAGCGGTCACCCCGCCACTTTTTGGGGTAAATTGCTGAGAGATGCGGCTGGAGAAACCACATAGCCTTGGATGCAAGGATTGACCTTTGTGAGATCAAAATTATTGTTCAAACTATGTTTTGATCTATAGAGTGTTTGTTTACAATTACATTGTTTATAAATAATGGATTAAAACAAACCTATATTTTTGCATTCTGATGGGGTAAGACACTTAAACTAAACTCATGAGGCATGTATGAGTTACGGTCTTCAAGAATCAGCGGTGATATAGCTAGGCTATAATCCAGGATTTTATAACAAGATGGCGCTGAATTGCAATATCAGGGCTCGACAGTGCGACCATTTCACTCGCAATTGCGACTAAAAATACATCTGTGCGACTAGAGAAATAAATTCACGAGCACACTGTGCGAGTACAGCTTTTTTTATTTTTTATTTTTATTTTTTTTAAAAATTCTAAAAATAAATCTGCGCGAACCGTGTGGCCACATTTTAAGCCGTCAGCCAGCCCGCTACGACCACGGGAAGTCATGTTAAAAGTGAAGTTACTTCTGTTAAACTGGCGCTAAGCTAACATCGCTAATCGCTAACTCCCTCCTGGGCCTTAAAGAGACAAGCGCCCTTTTCTCATCTCAAGCTTCATTAGCTTCATTAGCTCACCACATCTACAGATTTGGTCCCACACACTCCAGATTTGAACCCAAGGTTACAACCAGGGTTAACTACCCAGGGTAGAAAGTAGAAAGCTCTCAGACCTTCAGAACCCATTGAAAGTAGTGGAGGTACTCCAGAAGTCCAAATGCATCTCTAACCCTAGGAAACCCTAGGAAGCAAGTTGCCTAATGGCATGAAAATGCAACATGTTGTACTTGAGTGTGGCAGAGAGGTGGGACCCCCGGGGATGGTGGTGTGCTAACAGCTAGCCGCCGCAGAGGCACCGTGCTGGGCTGGCCACCTCCACATGTCACCACCCCGGGCAGCATGGGGCTGGGGACTGGTCATCTGGATGTGGGGTAGTTTAATACCCCTAGATGTGGAGTTGTCTGGCCACCGTGTGTGACTGATGTAGCCTGATCCAGCAGCAGGGAGGTGGGCAGCATGGAGACAGACCTCTGCATGGCCTGGCTGGGCTGCTAGCTGACAGACCTAGCCCTAAAGCCTGGCTGGGCTGCTAGCTGCTAGCTGACAGGCATGACATGAATGAATGAACATGCTGCTAACCAGGAGAACTTGACACAGCTAGTTACCATAATACAATGCCATCAACTCTGCGTCTAGTAGGGCTGTAGGCATGGGCCAATGTGTGATTTTGGTGCAAAAATTGCAAAATCACTAATAAAAATGTGTTATAATAAAATTTTTCACTGTGCTCCTAAATTTCTTTGTGTGCCCCTAACATTTTTCATTTAGGAGCACATGTGCTCCTAGTGAAAAAGGTTAGCGTAGAGCCCTGAATATCAAAAGATAGTTTACTTTACATTACTAAATGTCAGTTTCATTTGCTCTGAAACGTTTACATAGTGGTGGAGCCCCTACACAGCACCCTTCTTACATTATTTGGGGAGAACGCTGATATCATTCATTTTAAAACTCCAAATATGGATGTACCGATCTCAGATTGCCCTTTTCGAGGACAGTCGGGGATCCAGAGCATATACTCTGTGTGTCTTCCTGTGTCCTAATGTTCAAAGGGCAATTAACAGTTTGTCTGTATGTTGCAACCTGTTAGCTGCTCTGAAAGCATCAGTCCTCCCCCTGACAGACACAGACATCTTTGAGGAGGAGGAGGAGGAGGAAGAAGGCTGTTTCAACAGGGTATTTTCAGCCTACTTCAAGCCCCTGCTCATCCCTCTCCCAGACCCTCTTCCCTTCCTGATCCTCCTGATATATTCTGTGTCTTGTGTAGGCTATTTGTATTACACACA
>NC_137692.1:17161870-17169370 GCF_963989245.1 Nansenia antarctica | reverse complement strand
ACGGATAACCTCAGCTCACCCATGCTGGTATGAGTGACAACGATGGTTTTAGTGCCCATTATCCCCCTTAACTTTACAGCGAGTGGTAAGTCAGAGATGCACACCTGGTCCATTGGCACAGCCTGAGCACAGAGCAAAGGGCAAACCTGGAACAGATCAGATGCACTGGACTGGAGAGTACACACACACACACACACACACACACACACACACACACACACACACACACAGAGGGGTGGCAGTGGCGCAGGAGGTAGAGCTAGTGTCTGATGATCCCAAGGTCGGCAGATTGGCGGTTCGACCCCCCACATGTGTTTATGAAAAAACCAATAAACACACTGCCGACATGTTTGCTGTACATGTCAAGGTGTCCTTGGGCAAGACACTGACTGAACCCCAAATTGCTCCCAATGAGCGGGCCGGCGCCTTGGTGTGTGAATGTGTGTGCGAACGGGTGAACGAGAGGCCAAAGCACGTTGGAATAAGTCAGTCCAGTATCACATACACAGACAAAGTAAAGGACAGGACTTCTGAGCTTCTTAGTGCAGCTCATCTACCTAGAGGAGTCCTCGCGCTCTCCCTGCCGCATGCGTGTTCCTTCACTGCTTCACCTCGTTCTCCATCTAGGCCTGTATGTAACCTTTCACGTGCCGGACCAAGGCAATGTTCATGCTTCTGTTCACAACTAAGCCTTCCCTGGGGCGCTTAGGTGGCGTAGCGGGTTAAGCGTTGACCGTGTAACCGCAGGGTCCCCGGTTCGATGCCGGCCGGGGACATATCCTGCATGTCATCCCTCCTCTCTCTCTCACCCATCCTTCCTGTCTAAATCTCTACTGTATCTGTCAATAAAATTACAAATATGAGTGGGACTGCCCCACTCAGAAAAAAAATTCAGTTCACACATGCTCCTTGGGAATGGGAAAGCTCTTATGAATACACTACCTGAAGCCCAAGGCGTCTTTTGAAAGGTCCTGTGCCTCAGCTTCTGCTGCCTCTGTGTTTGTGAGTGTAGGCTTGGAGTGTGTATGTTATCTTCTGTAGGGTGACAGTGTATATTTCACTGGTGTTTTGCTGCTCGGTCTTTCTGTGTTGTGTGTGTGTGTGTGTGTGTGTGTACCTCTGCAAAATGTATGAGTGTGTGTGTATGTGCACGCCGCTTCAGTCTGGTAACAATCTCCAGCAGTGCTGTATCAGTGATACACAGTAGTAGTCTCTGCCTGTGTGTTGTGCTCCAGTAACATTAGCTCTTTCTGCACTGCTTTGTCTTTGTGTGTGTGTGTGTGCGTGTGTGTGTGTGTGTGTGTGCGTGTGTGTGCGTGTGTGTGCGTGTGTGTGTGTGTGTGTGTGTGTGTGTGTTTTGGGTTTTGAAACACAGTCAAACCCACTGGTCCACATCCCCAACCTGATTCACTACCACAACACCACTGTCTCCCTTCCTCTCTTTTCTGTCCTCATCTCTTCTCCTCCTCTTGTTTTCCAGGCAGCCAGACAAGCTTGTGGTCGTGTGGACGCGAAGGAGTCGGCGGAAATCGTCCAAGGTGTGTGTTCTACTGCTCTGCTTGTTGGACAGTGCAGAGGAACCCTTTGCGCAATTCTTTGGCGACACATTTCACACATTCTATTCCAGTTCCATTGGAATTCTCTGCAACTTGTTTAGAACTTGATTGATTGCTACCTACAATGAATGTATACTGAACAAAAATATATATAAACATTTTTCTTTTTGCTTCGAGAATTTTTCACGAGTTGAAATCAAAGATCTAAGACTTTTTCTACATACACAAAAGGCCTGTTTTCTCTCAAATGTTGTTCACACATTTGTTTAAATCTGTGTTAGTGAGCACAGCCATTGAAGAGGAGAGGACCAACCTTCCACAGGCCACAATCAACAACCTGATCAACTCTATGGGAAGGAGATGTGTTACTGCATGAGGCAAATGGTGGTCACACCAGATACTGACTGAAATTCTAACCCCCCCCCCCCCAATTGTTTTAAAATTAAAATTAAAATTAAAGAAATGAAAATGCATATCTGTGAATTCCATAGTTCAGTTCCTAATAAATGTCTATTTTCAAGATAAAACTGCACATTTTAGAGTGGCCTTTTATTGTGACCAGCCTCAGGCTGTTTAATAATCTTGCTGTCTAATCAGCATATTGATATGCCACACCTGTCAGGTGGATGGATTATCTCAGCAAAGGAGAAGTGCTCACTAACACAGAATCAAAAACATTTGTGAACACAATTTGAGAGAAATAGGCCTTTTGTGGCCTTTTTGTGTTTGATTTCAGCTCATGAAAAATTGGAGCACAAACAAAAAGTGTGGCATTTATATTTTTGTTCAGTGCTGTCTGTTTCAATAATGTATCGAAGCTGTTACCATGGTATGTTAAGCTTAATTCTAATTGTTGTAAAAAAGAAGATAATTACATTTACATTTACATTTTTGGCATTTAGCAGACGCCTTATTCCAAAGCGACTTACAATCAATACATTTGAATACTAAGCATGTGAATCAGCAGTCCACCATTCGTTGCAGGAAGAGTACTCTAGCTCGGGCCCGGGGCCACTGATAGAAGGAAAAACCTTCTCCCTATTATCGCCTTCTACTAAATTTTTTTTTTTTTTATTACTGGAGAAACTGAGAAACAGTACAAGGGGGGCAATAGAAGTTCTTAGGGACACAGTAGAGGGGAAAGCGGGTGTCTTTAGGAGACGTAGTGGTGAGGGTCAGAAGATGTCTCAGGAGGAGCAAAAGTAGGAATGAATAAAAAGTAGGAATGCACCGAAATGAAATGAAGGAAACACGTGGCCGAATACCGAGTGCGTACCGGCAGTTTTTATTTTGCTAGTTTTTGTATATATAAAAAAATTAAATGGTGCATGAATTAAATTAATGTAGCTTTTATTCATGCTTGTATGCTTATTCATGTAAAATGATCATTATCAAAATGACGTGTTTGAAATTGTATATACTTGTTACATGTTACGTAATATTTCCTCATTTCATGAAAGATGTACAAATTGTGACAGCGGCTGGTGAAAGTCAGAAATCAAAAAGTTCGGACCATTTTGAAAAACAGAAAGAAACGGAAATACATTTCAACTTTGTTGAAAATCACATCACAGACTCACTAGTCATGCCAAAATATTGCAATGCGATGGATTCGGTGAGTAATCCCCACTACTACCTAGTTAACTATAACACTACTTTACATTGTTAGCTGGCTCACAAAACAAGCTGTGTTAGTTGACTAGCGAGTGGGTCATTGATTTTCAACAACGCTGAAATGTAATTCACATTTTTCTAAATAAAAGCCCGAACATTAAATCGGCTGTCGGCTTGTTTCCCCTTTCGCCAGCAGCTGTCATATAATACTGTGATCACATCGGTTTCCAGTGACGGAAGTCGGAATGAGCCTCTCGTTGTCGTTCAGAGAACAGATGCCAAACTGCCGACATGTTTGCTGTAATTAATTATATGACTTGGCAGTAGGCAGCCATCACTCGATGCTCGTCTCATTCACAGAACAGCATGGGTTGCTTGCACTGTTTGATCGCGTCATAAAAAAAACGTCTCATATTCGGTAAACATTAGGTCTTTTCACACATTTGGCCGAACACCAAATGTGCTTTATTTGTACTATTTCCGGCCAAATAATTTCGTTGGCCGAACTTTCGGTGCATCCCTAAATAAAACTTTAGTAGGCCTGTAATGGCAATTTTCTTTTACATCATTGTGGTTTCATGAGGATTTCATAATGTGATGTCAATCAGGTGTCAGCAGGAGCTCAGGTTACACACTTATAAACATAACAAGAACATGAATATGACTCAGACCAACGGCTACACAGATCATTATGAGGCTTCTTATGAAAGTCTTCCAACATTTGAAGAAGGTCATCATATATGACTGACAGAAGCCAGTGAATGAAGAACTATACAGTAAAAAAATAAATAAGAATCAATGTTTTTGAAACAATGTTTTGATTTTGTCATCTCTGTACACCCCTAGGCTCACAGCTGGCAGCCAGGCATCAAGAACCCATACAGAGGAGTGGTGGTGTGGCCTGTACCTGAGAACATCGAAATCACTGTCACACTCTTCAAGGTAGGCGGGAAAACACCTTGTTGGGGGAGGTCGACTTGGTGTAGAATGTCACGTCAACCCACTTGACATGTCGGCCTGTATTTACATCTCACTGTATTTACTCATAAACCCACCTGTAACATGTGTGTGTGTCGTGTGTGTCGTGTGTGTGTGTCGTGTGTCGTGTGTGTGTGTCTGTCGTGTGTGTGTGTGTGGTGTGGTGTGTGGTGTGTGTGTGTGTGTGTGTGTTTGTCGTGTGTGTGTGTGTGTGTGTGTGTGTGCGTGCGTGTGAGTGTGTGTGTGCGTGCGCGCGTGCGTGTGCCCTTTACAGGAGTTTATTTAAAACTCACTTTCAGTGCTTGTGCTATACATTTGGGTCTCTGATGATCCTACTAACACAGAAACTGAAATAAATCAATTCGGTCTGTTTTTTGTGGGCCTGCGTGTTTCAGAAAACATGAGATTCAAAAGCCATTTTGATTTGCCTCTCGGCCTTACGTCATACTGGGAGCGTTGAAGTAGAGTCGGTGCGTATGGACATTGTATTGTATTTTGTATTAAATCGGGAACTGTGTTGAACATTTCCCCCGCCATGCTCATCTGTCCACTACATTCGAAGGGAACCTCCTGTTATTTCCATTTAAATGGTGTTGGATTACTTGCAGGGAACACAAGGATATTTCCGCTTTTCATTTATTCCCCCGGGAGCTGTGTGTTTTTTCTTTGCACTGCCACACAACAAATGCAGAAAACCACTGATGATTTCCCGACCTGTGAGACAGGCCGTCAAGAAAAGGACGGAAACAGAGGCACTTAGAGGCATAGATGAGAATCTGAATGATATTTTCTACAAAAAAACCTTCAATGACATGTTTTGGGGACCCCAGAGACCTACTGGTGGAAAAAGAGCATACTAGGTCACCTTTAACATATTTAGAACTATTGATGTTAGTATATATATATATATATATATATATATATATATATATATATATATATATATATATATATATATATATATATATATATATATATATATATATACTGTGTGTCTAAAGTAAAATTGCTTCTTTTTAAAATATATTATTAAATCAGGTGTGTTTTTCAGGTAAGTCCACATTGTCTCTTTTTACTGCCCTGTTTGTTTATGTATTGTACAAAATACAGAACATGACAGAAATGTAATAGGCTAGGATATCAAAGGCGTGGGAATGGGAAACCGATATTGCGTATCATCTCTCTCAATGTTTGTCCTGCCAGAGCTTCCTTTCCCTCAGGAAGTAGTAACCCGTCCCATTGCGAGGTAGAAAACCCTCCAACTCGGCTACACCCTCATATTTCAATCACCGACTGTGATGACTCTTCCTGGTGTTTCCCCGCCTCGGCCCAACTTAAATAACACCAATTCTAAGATAACGACCTTGCAATATTAGGCCAATGAAATTCAGACTGAGGCGGGATGAAGGTGCTCTGTCAGCCAATGACAGTCAGGAACCATCGGTAGCCTGTAAAGTGGACATGAGTGTTCATCTCCATGGCAGCTGTGGAACACTGCTGAGCTTAGCAGAACATACCTAAAGGAAGGTACCAGCAGCACATCTTTATGAGAAGCTCTAAACTCACCTCCTCATTCAAGTGCTTTCTCTAAAAGAAGACAAAACTATCAAATGTGACATTGTTATGTTTTAATGGGCAGTAGCTACCCTGTATATAATAATAATAATAATAATAATAATAATAATAATAATATAAATATAAGTCCCCTGGAGAACATTGGCACTGTAACACCAGAAGGGCTGGATTTCTGTTGATATTTCAGGAATAGGATGAAGTTGCCCCTGTACTGGATTTTGTGTCTGTCTTTGAGGGTCCTTATGTTCTTCTCTGTGTGTGTGTGTGTGTGTGTGTGTGTGTGTGTGTGTGTGTGTGTGTGTGTGTTAACAGATGCAACAAAGCAGACACATCAATCTCTGCTCTCGTTGTGTGGCATGAGCAATCAAAGTGAAAGGAGTGTGTGTCTGTGTGTGCGTGCGTGTGTGTCCCTTCTTGGGGTGCTTAGAAGGTCATACGCCAGCTCAATCAGGGAGTGCTGTCTCCTGCTGTCACACTCCTGCCATTACTGTCGCTCCACATTTTCTGATTGCGATTCCCTGCCGTCTACTCATCTCTCCATCCTTCCATCTATAAAGCCACTCATCCGTATATTCATCCATTTATTTATTTATCTGCCTCCATGGTAAACAACAGTTGAGCATGCATTGGAGATTGATCAAGACAGCATCTTGCTTTAAAGCAGGCTTTCCCAACTCTGGGAAGGTCGCGACCTCAAGTGGAATGGAATTCTAATGGGGTCTCCTGAAATTTCTACATTTACATTTTTGGGCATTTAGCAGACGCCTTATTCCAAAGCGACTTACAATCAACTAATTGACTTATAATCTACTAAATTGATCAATACAAATAATATGTATTATTATAATAGTAAAAACACCACACACAATTTAAAACAACTAAACAAAGGAAATGTGGGGAGAATGATGCTGGGTGTTGGAGGTTGATAATGAGGGTAGGGCTGTTGGATGATGCTGGGTGTTGGAGGTTGATAATGAGAGTATTCTGGTTCATATGCTATGCCGACTCCATTCAAAGTTCAAACAATTATTGGTCAAGATGTCCCCTTCACTCCGGGCTTGTACATTTTGGGAGACCCCACGGAATTACGTGAGTTGACACTCCCTAACGCAGAGTGGGTACACACTGGGACGAAAACTGATTTGGAAGGATTCCTTTGCGCCGACAGAATCTCTGTGGCACATTCAGTGGGGTAAATTAGCTGCACTAGAAAATCTATCCTTCTGCCAGGTTATTGAATAAGGTGGGAATCTATCTCCAGAAGTGAGAGCGATATCATGCTTATTTGCACAGGGGTGAATAGGTTTGATTCGTCATAAGGTCGACTTAACTTGTTAAACTGACTCTATTCTCCACAATGTGGCTACCTATGCGTCTTCTCTATATGTACCACCGTATGACTCATTTGTATATTTCTTGTACACATAAAACGAATAAAAAATATATTATCATAAAAAAAGAATCTATATATATTTCACGTCCCCTCATAAAAATCGAGATCAAATAAAATGCAGGATATTGTTAGCTGAGCTTGGCATGGCTTGATGATCACACGATCACACGTGAACAGGCTACATGCGTTCCCATGCTCAAACGGAGACAGCGCGCACATTTCTGAAAATGGAAAGATTTCTTCGGCCACCTGCGTCCCCCACGACATATTCAAGTGAAACTGAGAAACAGACATGAAAAAGACCGAAAATATAAGGAAACCTTCCTTCAGTATGGATTTACTAGCATAATTGAGGAGGAGAAGCCTTGTTACCTTACACGACTG
>NC_137692.1:17136870-17151870 GCF_963989245.1 Nansenia antarctica | reverse complement strand
TGTTTGGGATATAACTCACACAGGATAATGGCTTATGCAGTGAAAGGGGTTAGAAATGTGAGAAGACACATGTAGTGTGTGTGTGTGTGTGTGTGTGTGTGTGTGTGTGTGTATGTGTGTGTATGTGTGTGTGTGTGTGTGTGTGTGTGTGTGTAGCATGTTGACACACACACACACACATACACACAGGGTCAAGCTTGTGGATAAACAGGTGTGTGTGTGTGTGTGTGTGTGTGTGTGTGTGTGTGTGAAGGTAGGTAGGCAGCACGTTGAAGGTGTAAATGGACACACAGACCCTGCGACCCAAAGTTCTGAGCTGCCAAACACCCTACGACTACTATCCCCCCGCTGCTTTCATGTGAATCTCTTCTGAATCCACATTTCACTTTTAATTGAATGTACTAAAGCATAGCGCTATCCTAGTAATACCTTTATGTCCTCACATTTGCCGTTTAGCGTTGATGTGATGCACCTTGTGTGTGTAGATGAGAGCCTCTTGGTAGCCAGTTATGCTGCGTCAGCTGCCATCTTAGCCCTCCTTCAGCATATCAGCTTGTTTTGGATTAAACTCCTCCTATCATACCCATGTCAGATCTTTAAAACCCTGGTTAAATGCTAAAACAAACAGGGATTTAAAATAGGTTATACATTTTTTTTATTTTTTAAATGCACTAAGTTGTGGTGTGTAGGCAGTTTCAGCCCGGCTCTGATGAGCCTATTTAGTGGTCCGTGCTTCTCTGGTGGAGGTTTTGGGAGCTCAGTAACAACTCCAAAGCGTTGGTGGTCCCTAGTTGGAAGATCGTTTTGTTACGCGTCTGTGGCCGCTGTGCTTATTAGTTAGCGACAGGGCAGGTGTGTGTGTGTGTGTGTGTGTGTGTGTGTTTATATGTGTGTGTGTTTATGTGTGTGTGTGTGTGTGTGTGTGTGTCTGTGTGTGTGTGTGTGTGTGTCTGTGTGTGTGTTCCTTAAACTCAGACCTTTTCTAATAAGCTGGGAAGTGTTGGAGCTTGGGTGGTCCCCCTGCCCCCCCCCTTAACTCTTTACTCCCCCTTAGTAGTCACATGGCCACCTCAGCAGGACTGTGCTCCGTCAGCACTTCCAGGGTGTCCATTACAGCAGAGATGCCCTCAATTTACACTTATTAGAAAGCCTGGCAGCCTGGGCCAACTGATTTCCTCTGGATCAATTTACCCTCTTGCCTTCTCTCTCTCTCTCACTTTGTTGATAATCTGGCCGGCCCGATCCGTTACCATGGTAAACGCGGGGTTCTGATATCATCCCTGCTCCCTTGCTCAAGGAGAATAATCAGTCCCAGATTGACCAGGGGTATTAACTGTGTGTGTGTTGTGTGTGTTTAACAGTGTTGTTAGGAGAGCGGTCGTGTGTGTGTGTGTGTGTGTGTGTGTGTGTGTGTGTGTCTGTGTGTCTGTGTGTGTTTAACGGTATTGTTAGGATAGTGGTCATGTGTGTGTGTGTGTGTGTGTGTGAGTGTGTGTGTGTGTGTGTGTGTGTGTGTGTCTGTGTGTGTTTAACAGTATTGTTAGGATAGTGGTCATGTGTGTGTGTGTGAGTGTGTGTGTGTGTGTGTGTGTGTGTGTGTGTGTGTGTGTGTGTGTGTGTGTGTGTGTGTGTGTTTGTGTTTAACAGTGTTGATGTCTGTGGCAGGAAATTGTTGAAAATTGGGGAAAAGTGATGAGCGGCCACAACCCTCTCTCTCTCTCTCTCTCTCTCTCTCTCTGTCTCTCTGTCTCTCTATCTGTCTCTCTCTCTTTCTCTCTCTCTCTCTCTCTCTCTCTCTCTCTTTCTCTCTGTCTCTCTCTCTCTCTCTCTCTCTGTCTCTCTATCTGTCTCTCTCTCTCTCTCGACACACATACACACTCTCTCTCTCTCTCTCCCTCTATCTCTCTCTCTCTTTCTCTCTCTCTCTCTCACACACACATACACACTCTCTCTCTCTCTCTGTCTCTCTCTATCTCTCTCTATCTCTCTCTCTCTCACACACATACACACTCACTCTCTCTCTCTCTCTCTTGACCCTTCCTTCCCTGTATTTTGCTCTGGAGCCACTGTAAGTCACTCTTTTTCCCTCACTCTCCTTTCTCCCCCTCGACATATCTCTCCCTCCCCATTTCTTTCTGTCTCTCTCTTGCCTCTCTTCTCCTCTCTCTCCTCGCCCCTCTCCCTATCTCCTCCACCCTCCTCTTGTAGAAGTGCCTAGGCAGGGCTTTTTGGCGGTGGTAATTTATTTTCCCATTAGCCCTCCTCTCTGAAGTGTGTGCTTGGGGTCTGAGAGGGCCGTGCAGGGGCGATGGAGAGACCGGGGGAGAGGAGGAGAAGAGAGTGCCCTGGACACACTGATAAGACCTGAGAGAGAGAGAGAGAGAGAGAGAGAGATTGGAAGGGAAGGAGAGAGAGAGAGGGAGATGGTTTTGGCTGGTGGTAATATTAGCGCATCATATTTCTGATGCTTTCTCCAGCAGCCATGGCCATGCACTGAGTCTCTCCCAACACCTGATCTCTGGATCATATGAGCTGGGCTATCAGGTGGAGGGGACATATGCAGGCACGCACGCACACACACACACACACACACACACACACACACACACACACACACACACACACACACAGACGCACACACACACACACACACACACACACACACACACACACACACACACACACACACAGGATAGACATACTGTAGGCCACCTGTGACCTTGCTAAGGAGGTCATTGATTCAAACCGCAGATGTGTGTTTCAGTAGTGGAAGAATCTGGAAGGGAAGAAAGGGCGTGTGTTTGTGTGTGTGTGTGTGTGTGTGTGTGTGTGTGTGTGGACCCTCTTCAGTCAGGATTAGGCCTTTTAAGGGCAGGAGCGTTTGTGCCTCCTCGCCTTTCATCTCCTACAATCAGAGACAGCTCTGCCCAAAATGACATTCTTAAACCAACACCAGATGTGTTCTACAGACACACATAATATTACTCTCTCTCTCTCTCTCTCTCTCCCTTTAACACACACACACACACACACACACACACTAAAAATAGCCTGTCGGGTTCATATGCAGTTTGTAGGTGTGTGTGTGTGTGTGTGAGACAGACAGACAAGCCAATGGACAAGTGTGTGAAACAGGGTGTTGCGGTGCTTCCTTCACGTTCACGTTGCTGTGCCCAGGCCCTGGCAGACAGAGACAATCCCCTATCTGGTTTCAGAGTCTCGGGGAAAAGGCCCGTGATCGGAACTGTCCGTTATCCTAAACTATTATTCACCCAAAGCCTCAGCACTCTGTGTGCTGTAATTTGTCCTCTTTTCCTTCAAACAACCCTAATCCTGCCCTTGTGTTTTCTAATCGCTTTCTTTCACTCTCTTCTCTCTCTCTCTCTCTCTCTCTCTCTCTCTCTCCCCTCCTCTTTTTTTCATCATCCGGACCCTGGGGGATGGGGTGACTGTAGGAGGGCGTTTAGGTTTGAGGCCTGGTTAGAACCTGAACCTGGAACATGTTTCCCTCATCAGGAAAACCGTAGGGCCCTAATTAAAACGTGTGTGTGTGATTGATTGTGAGTGATTGATTGAGATGTGTATTGTTACAGGCCGATTCATTATTACCATATGAGCGTTATATGTATTTACTTGGGACCCAATAGCCGTCCAATCCTTTCATGCCTATTGTCATTGGAAATTGGAACTCCCCTGACACACACACACATACACACACACACACACACACACACACACACACACACACACACACACACTCACTCACATAAGCAGGCAGGCAGGCAGGAGAATAAATGGTGTCATAATCTGTGTATATGTCTCCATCTAGAATACTCTATTCAGTAGCGTTCAGCGACCTATCTTATCATTTATCAGGGGAAATCAAATTGCCACAGAGAAATCATACTATTGTGTTTGAATTCAAAGAGAGAAGTGCCAGTACAATGTCTCCATTTACAATAACTGTCCTTGAGGCTGGGGGATACCACAATCTCTTTTATATGCAGTGATTTTCACCAGCTAGTATAATCAGTATGGCTATATGGCTAAACCTAGATACATTTGTGCATGCGTGTCTTCATCTTCAAAGAAAGATGTGCATACTGCCAGTCTCCATTTACAATAACTGTCCTTGAGGCTTGGGGATACCACAATCTCTTTCATATGCTGATCATATATCTAGATCTTCACCAGCTAGCATAATCAGTAGGGCTATGGTTTAACCTAGATCCATTTGATTTTTGTGTGTTCGCGCAGACATGCATTGAGTTTAAAAAATAAATTCACATGTTTGTTTTATCATTAAAATTCATAGATAATCTTTTTTCATCATCAGATGAAATGAATTATGATGTTTTCAGTTCAGCTTTTTGATTACCTGTACACCAGGGGTGTAATGGTTCATAAAAATGTCGGTTTGGTACGTACGGTTTTTATGTCACGGTTAGGTACGTTTTCGGGATAGCAGGGTAAAGATTATCACAAACATAAAATTGATTTTTACTGAACAAACAGTGGGTCTTTCTTCCTTAAATAACATAACGTCTGTCAATACTGCAGCAACCAGCTGCAACATACTAATAAAAAAGTAAAATTTACTGAAAAGTAAATACATTAATAAAAATATGTATATATTTTATCTCAAATAAATAAAATATAATAAAATATATCCATTAAGGTGCAGCATTTAGAAAATAAACTGTAATTGTATAATAAATTACATTTACTGAAAAGTAAATCTAAATGAATTTTCTATCAAATCAAAAATATAATAAAATAAACATCTATTAAGGTGCAGCATTTAGAAAATTAACTGTACTTGAACTGTACAGTACTTTTCTTTTATTTACAATTTTTGTTTATAAAGGGCTGGTATGAATTCCTGGCTGAAATGTGGACGAGAGGGAACTACGTAACAATGGTCCATTACTTTCAACATGTTTAAAACCTGGTTTTGGTGTTTTGAACCTGAATTATGGTGTTTTTTATTGTGTTGGCCCGGTCTGAATTGTTAGCGAGTGGTTGCTTAAATGCCATGGGGAGCTGGGTTTGCATTTCATTCTGTTTTCTTTTTGTACCTGTGATGTTTACATTCGGGTGATGCCGTCTCTAATGAGTGAGCTTCACGTATTGCCAGCCGCAGTTGAACAATACCGGTATAGCTTTGTCTGATCCTCCTGTCTTTGTCCATCATCATTGTAGGTAACTGAGAAACCGTAATGTTCCCAAACAGGAGATTTGAGGGATGCTGGAGGAACTTAAAGCTCTAGTTTAACTGCGTTCGACATAACGACTGGTATCTCTGTGTGCGCATGTGTACTGGCTGAGCGTTCATAAATACGCTCTGGAAATCTGATCAGCGCTCATGGGATGCCTCTAGTCCAATGAAATTACTTGCTCTATGACGTTGAACCCAGTCTGCTCTCTGGCACCACCTGAGATTACCTTAAAAAGGTTTTTGATTGTGCAGTACAGCGCTGCACACGGTTCACACGCAAACCGAACCGAACGACCCATACCGAAGATTTTCGGTACGAATACGTGAACCGTTAGCTACTGTACGCTCTTCCCTACATCCTCTTTCCTCCTCTTCTCTTGTTCTCTGCGTGTGGTGAAACGCATAGGGATAGGACATTGGAGTGATAGTAATCCCCCTCTCTCCCTCTCTCTCTATCTCTCTCCCTGCCTTCTCTCTCTGTGTTGGTTACCCATCCTCAGGAGCTTTGGTAAACAGAGGGAGAAGGAGGAAGGAGGATAGAGAGAGAAAAAAAAGGAGGGAAGAGAGAGGAGGGATAACCAATATGGCCTTAGTATCCATACCGAAGATCAAACCGATCAGAGTAACAGTACTGTACTGTACACTGGTTTGACCAGCTTTTATATATGAAGTATAGTAAGATGGATTAAAGGTACACTCAGGGAGATGACGTCATAGTAAAACGAGCAGGCTGACATTGCAAGAGTCTCAAAAATGTAGATGCAACAGACTAGAGAATAAAACCTCTTGCGATTGTAGCTCATGTGCTCTGCCATCTTATCTCGGAGGGCAGTGAAACGAGTGGACGCTCTCGTTCACTCTTTTTCACGACAATATCTTTGATGAGAGATGGTTTGAGCATTGATAAGGTCTTATACTTAACCACACTATTTAAAACTTAAAATTCAGTGATGAATCTTCTAAAGAAACAATGATGATAATGTTGGGCAATATTCTTTAAACTCCTGCTTACCTTTGATAGTTTATTGAAATTCAACACTTATTGGAGGCTTGATCAATAGGGATTATTGACCACATTTGTTGCAATTAGAAACTGTGCTAAAAGCCATTAGCTGATTAGCTGTGTTTGTCTGTGTGTCTTATCAATAGGTGTGTGTGTGTGTGTGTGTGTGTGTGTGTGTCCGTGCGTGTGTGTGTGTGTGTGTGTGTGTGTCCGTGCGTGTGTGTCTGTGCGTGTGTGTGTGTGTGTGTGTGTGTGTGTGTGTGTGTGTGCGTGTGTCTGTGTGTGTGCGTGTGTGTGTGTTATTGATAGAATAGTCTGTGTGTGTTCGCTTGTGTGATTGAGTGAGAACCTGTGTGTGTCTGTGTGTGCGATCAAAAAGCCCCAGCCCTGAGATGGTCCATCCATAGAGACTGCTCTTTTAACACTTAGCCTAATTAATCTATCCCCTCTCTGCCCTGTCCCATTGGCATTTTGGAGGTGGGGTACAGCGGGACCCCCGGACCCCCTACTTCCTTGACCCCTGCCCCCCCACCAGGGGACCAGCTGTGGATCAATACTGGGCCAGCTGGTATCTGGGTAGCTAGCTACCCTAACAGCCATTACACATTGTAGTCAGTACCTTTGTATTAGTTGCAGTACAACATAACAGAGGCCAGGGGGCAGCATATAGCCAGTCCTCCTCTCTCCTCTTTCCTCTTCTTTCCTCCTTCCCTCTCTCCTCTTCACCCTCCCCTCCCCTCCCCTCACCACTCAGGTATTTAGCTATTCCAGTAGCTCCAACCAGAGCATATTGATAGTCATATCCTCCCTGTAATAAATTAAACTTCTTTATTGTCCTCCCTTTCATTGTACACATTGTCATAACCCCAGACCTCCCTAATCTCCCCCTCTTCTGATTGACAAGCTGCATCTGGGGAAAAGAGCACATTTTATTGTTTGCCGCCTGACTCAAATCTGTTAAACCGTTATTCTTTCTCCCGGGGAATTTGCATATCCTTAAGTATTTCCTTTCCAAGAGCCTTTTACTAAATTACATTCCCCTTTACTAAATCCCCTTTTTAAGTGTTTGATGCATTTGGAAAATTCATTCCTAAAGTATCTACATGCACTATTAGCTCCATATAATGGCTGGGGCATAATCTGCAAAGTGATAAGGAAAGAAGAGAGGTTTTTTTGAACGCTGTATTCTTCAGGGGGAATGACACGCGGTATTTTCCAGACCTGATTCAACAAGGCTCAAATGTCAACACAAATGTCAAGTGGCTTCGTCGCTGAGCGTTGGCCCAATCTTACACCTGTGTTTTTTTCTTCTACCGTTTTCATTTGTTTGAGGTGGCTGGGGGTGAGGTGAAGAGGGGATGGATAAAGGGAGGACGGAAGTAATGGCGAGGTGGGGGTGATGGGGGAGGGTGGGTGGGGGAGGGGGTGGCCACAGTGTGTGAGGAGCATTTGCCAGTGGGGTACAGGCCTATAATATTGAGGGTATATAGGGCTGGGTTGGACTTGGGCCCAATCCCCCAAAAATTCCAAAATGATGATAACCATCATATTATCATAGTTTAATGTAATTTCAATGTATTATAGAACTTTTTTTTATAACAAGAATAACAAAACAATCGCTATTATGCCGATGTTTGCTGTGTGTGCCGACCCAACCATAGAAATACACTATCGGAGCGCGATTCACATTTCCACTATTGCTGATTGTTGGACAATCCTGTTTATTTCGAAATAAATTGTTACCTGTGGCGAACAGGAGAATCTAGCCAGGGTGGAATGGACACAGTGTCCGATCTAATGTGTTACACGGGGGAATGGATGCATGGTATGTGCTCCGTGTCTAGCTGTACATGTTTTAAGACTGATTCGCATCTCATTCATCCATACATTGTGTCTAATGTTATCTATCTAACATTACGTGTTTTAACGCTGATGTGTGCAAGATAGTACCGCATTTTGTAAGGAGGCACAGGGGTCTCGCATCGGATAACGAGCCCACAGTTGGTTCTCCCTCGGCCACCCGGGTGATTGCCCGATGCGGGACAGCTGCACGAATGGGCAGTATCTCCCGTTTAGCACTCTGCCACGGGGGACTGGGTGTGCGTTGCCCATGGTGTGGAACCTCAGGTTTAAGGACGGCAGTGAGAGGGATGTCACACTTCCCCCTCCTCAGCAGGACGCTGGGGTCCCCTCTGAGAGCCCATAGGCAGGCGTTGCGTCTGGAGAGGGCATCTGCGTCAGTCTGCTCCCTCCTTGGGCGGTGGTCCATCTGGAAGTGGTAGTCCTGTAGGAGGAGGAACCACCCTGGCGTTGGTGTCCATCCACTTCGGCGGCGCGTGGTCCGTCACCAGGTTGAAGTCTCTCCCCAGGAGGTAGTACCTCAGCTTTTCCACCACCCATTTGATCGCCACGGCCTCCTTTTCCATCGTGGGTCAGGAGCCTCCTGCTGATGTAGGTGACCGGGGGTTCATCCCTGTCGTGGACCTGGGACAGCACGGCGCCCAGTCCGCCCCCGGATGCATCGGTGTGGTCTATGAAAAGGATAGAGAAGTTAGGGGGTTACCAAGACAGGGTCCGAACATAGGGCTTGCCTAAGACCTAAGAAGGCTTCCTCTGCCTCGGGGCTCCAGACCACTCGGTCTGGGAGGTTCTTGCGGGTCAGGTTGTGTAGTGGGCTAGCCAGCGCAGTGAAGCCAGGGACTAAACGTTGATCGTAGCCGAGCAGGCCCAGGAAAGCTTTCACTTGCTTCTTGGTGCGTAGGCGCGGCCAGCCTGGGATGGCCTCTACCTTGGGCGTTTGGGGTCATACGCTGCCCAAGCCCACCTGATACCCGAGGTAGGAGGCTTCCTCCATACCCAGGTGGCACTTCTTCGGGTTGGCGGTGAGCCCCGCTTCTCTTAGGGCCTCCAAGACGGCTCGCAGCTCTTTGAGACGGATGTCCCAGGAGGCGCTGTGCTCCACAATGTTGTTGAGGTAGGTGGCCGCGTACTCCCAGTGGGACCGGAGGATCCGATCCATCATCCGCTGGAAGGTTGCGGGAGCCCCATTGACCCCAAATGGGAGGACCGTATACTGGTAGTCCCCCTGGTGGAGAACGCTGTCTTCTCCCGAGCCCGTGCGGGCAAGGACACCTGCCAGTACCCCTTGGTCAGGTCCAGCGTGGATATGGAGCAGGCCGATCCCAGTCGCTCTATTAGTTCATCTACCCGGGACATGGGATAGGCATCGAACTCCGACACTTCATTTAATTTCCGGAATGTCGTGGCTCGCAGCTGTGGTCCGCCCTGGGGTCTCAGAGAACACGTCTCCATACTGCAGGGTGACTTCCTTAAGGTCCTGGGTCTGGTTCAGGCTTAGCTGGTCCCCCATCGGGACGTCGGGTACCCTGGTCTGAGCTGCCGCGAGGGGGGGGGGGGGGCGGAACCTGGGGAGGAAGCAACCATTTCCGAGGGTGCCACGCCTATCTCAGGCCAGACCAGGGTCACGATGCTGCCCGTGTCGATCAGTGTGGACGCATCGTGTCCTCTGACACGGACTGAGAGGTTCGGGGCTTCGCTCCTCTGGTGGGCCCAGCAGGTGGTCAGGAGACACGGGACTGTGATCTCCGATTGCATCCCCAGTTGGGGAGGGGTCGGGGCATCCCCCCGGCCAGGGCGGACCGGCTGAGATTTCTGGTTCGCAACCCCGCGGCCGAGGCTCGGGTCCTCCCATCATCTGTCGGGCCATCTGCAGGTTCTCCGCCATGTGGACCAGATCCTCCATTTGCCTCGCCCCGGCAGGCCCCCGGATGCTGCGATCCAGCACAACCCAGTCGATCATCGGTGGTCTCTCACCTCGCGTAAGCCAGCTGTGTGTTCGTCGCGCTAAGTGGGCGAACCGGGCTCTTGCGGGCTTACCGTGCTCACGCTTCCGCTGCATGCACTTGCTCGGAGCGGGCGGCTAAGTGGCGTTCTGCGCTAGGATGGCTGCCTGCCTTGAGGGTGTTGTAGTCGGCCGCTTCCCCACTGGTCAGGTCCTGGCAGGCACGCTGGGCTCCGCCGGCCACGCCTGGCGCTCCACTCAAAGAGCTCCATGAATGCCTCAACGTCATCGTCGGGCTCCAGCTTGGTCAGCCACGCGGCGGCGCTGTTTCTGGGTTGCTCTGTATGAGGCGGGTGGACAGTTGGGCCATGGCCTCCTGTAGCTTGGCCATGCCCTGGGCCTGCTGGGTCTGGGCATGGACGAGGAGGGCGACAGGCTCAGTCGTCCCTGTTAGGGAAGAGAAAAAACGAAGAAAAAGGGTGAAAAAGAAAAAACGTTTTTTCCTACCGACCTCCCTCTTTGTCCGAATCTGCTACAGCTGCCGCCCAGCCTGGGACACAGAGGGAGGTCGGTACACGTAGAGTCAACCTGGGACACAGAGGGAGGTCGGTACACGTAGAGTCGGGTTTGGCCTGGGACACAGAGGGAGGTCGGTACACGTAGAGTCGGGTTTGGCCTGGGACACAGAGGGAGGTCGGTACACGTAGAGGAGGGTTTGGCCTGGGACACAGAGGGAGGTCGGTACACGTAGAGTCGGGTTTGGGACACCGCCCGTTTATTACATACACTGAAAACTCCCCCATCACGTGTGCTGGAATAGTCCTTTAATCCCAAACAATAAGCACGTAAAGTCCAATATCGCGCGGCGCCCGGCTCCACAACCCTTTCGGTTCCGCCCGTGCGTCACTCGCTGCTATCGTGTACGAGTCTGGTGTCGCTCACTGCTCACATCCAGTCTCCCGCTCACTGCTCACATCCAGTCTCCCGCTCGCTGCTCACATCCAGTCTCCCGCTCACTGCTCACATCCAGTCTCCTGCTCACTGCTCACATCCAGTCTCCTGCTCACTGCTCACATCCAGTCTCCCGCTCACTGCTCACGTCCAGTCTCCTGCTCACTGCTCACATCCAGTCTCCTGCTCACTGCTCACATCCAGTCTCCTGCTCACTGCTCACATCCAGTCTCCTGCTCACTGCTCACATCCAGTCTCCCTCTCGCTGCTCACATCCAGTCTCCCGCTCACTGCTCTCCACAATGGGTTTTATCATGTAGCTGACTAATGCCGTGGACAACGGCTGTTTCTCCACGTCGGATTTCGGAACGCCATAAAAATAACTCTGGGCTCTGTGTCTAACGTTATCTAACTAACGTTACATGTTGTAAGGCTAATTTGTGCATGGTAGTCCTGCATTGTAACATATTTCCATGTCGCATTTCCCCCCTTTGATGGCATATGACGCCCAAAATGTTACTGAAGTTCAGCCACTTAGTTATTGCACTTGTCACTGCTCCTCTAATATCAGTGCAGACTGGCAGAGTAGGAGCGCGGGTTGCTAGCCTACAGAGTACGACTATTCTGTATGAAGCATTCATTTTTTTATTTGATGACTTGGTTTCATCGGTTGATAGGGTTGAAGGGTTGTCCCATTTCATAGGAGAAGATTTCAACCACTGCCCCTTGTGGCTCTGCTCTGAGGGCTTGTCTCCAAAGCGAGTGGCCCTCCAAAACGAGCCATAGTGGTAGGAAAGGGAAATGGGATAGGGCCTTGGACTCCCAAGTGAGATGGTAACACATGTGTCTGATCAGCACTGGTTATGTGTTATTCATTGAAGATATTGTTCACCCATAGGAGTGCGTGCGTGCGTGCGTGTTATGTGTATGCACGATGCACCTATTTCCGTGTGTGGTATGTGTATGTAGGGTGCACACATTTCTGTGTGTGTGTGTGTGTGTGTGTGTGTGTGTGTGTGTGTGTGTGTGTGTGTATGCCCCATGGTCCTCAGCGATAAGGCTGTGATTGAGTCTGCACCAGAGAGCGGGAGAGAATGTGAGCCTCACCGAGGTGTGTGAAGACATCAGGCAGCAGGTGATGTAAAGAGCCCTTATCAGCTGATCTGTAATACAGACACACGTGTCTATGTATATGCACTCCAAATAGCACCGTGTGAAAGGGAAATGGTCTTTTCGTGAAGCGTCGTACAAATGCAAGGCTGCATCCTAAAGGGCTCGCTTTTCAGCTGCAAAGGACTACTTTAATACGGTATTCTGTGGCATTTTTCAGTAAGAGTGCCTGTGTATGTAACTGAGTCTATCTAAAATACAGTACAGTATCTGTATATGTGTGTCTGTCTGTCTGTCTGTCTGTCGTAGCGTATTAGCTTGTTTGATGCGCAAAGTAACTGTACCGCTGAAAGGATATCAGAATAAAAGAGAGAAAAAGGCCAGAACACAAGCTGCCACAGGCAAAGCCTCAAACACAAACACACACTGAAACCAAGCCAAGAAAACAGGCCTGCTGTTGAGATGTACTGTATATATTCAGGTAGAGGGATGGAAAATGGAAAGAGAGAGAGATTCAGCTTTCTCCAGCAGCGTCTGGGCCGTTCCAGATGGGCATTGGTGTGCCGTGTCTTTGTGTGTGTGTGTGTGTGTGTGTGTGTGTGTGTGTGTGTGTGTGTGTGTGTGTGTGTGTGTGTGTGTATCAATTCCAGCTGCTCTCCAATCACTCATTATGCTGGCTTCAGATTTAACACAAGTCCTTACACACTCACATCCGCACACACACACACACACACACACACACACACCAAATAACTACAGCTTGCTTCCAGGACAAGAAAGAAAGAGGGGGTAAAAGATAGGGAGAGGAGGGGGGAAGCAAAAAAGACGAAAAGGCAAAAATGGCACGGGTGCCGTATCAACACAGCGAGCAAGAGAGCAAATCTGCCATTGGCTGACAGCACGGCGCAGAACTGCCCAGAGGGGCATGAGACACAGCATATAATTTATTTTTAGGGAGAACATCCCCAACTGTTTTGTTGCCATATCTACGAACACTGACAAGGCTTTGTGGCAGTTCTGGTTTTAGAACTGCCCCAAGATGTTTCATAGTTTGTATTATTCCTCCCTCTGTGTTCTGTTATGAATGGTGTACACAGACACAGATGTCTTGTCACCAATTCCATAATTCATTTTTAACCGGCTGCAGCATTATGTCCAATTGCAAAGCCCCTATTAGATTGACAGAACGTGCCAGAAAAGGGTCATACACAGAGACAGAAACGGCCATAAGAGAGGGTCACACACTGCCTTGTAACCCACTTCCCCCACGAGGCACTACCAGGCCGGTATTTATTTCTTCTTCTCTTCTCTTCTCTTGGTTGGGATGCTAAACTGCATTTCGTTGTATTGTACTTGTATTCTGCGATGACAATAAAGTCGAATTCTTTTTTTTCTTTTTTTTCTGAGTGGGGCCGTCCCACTCATATTTTTCACTTTTATTGACAGATACAGTAGAGATTTTAAACAGGAAGGATGGGTGAGAGAGAGAGAGGAGGGATGACATGCAGGATATGTCCCGGCCGGAATCGAACCGGGAACCCTGCGGTTACATGGTCAACGCTTAACCCGCTACGCCACCTAAGCGCCCCAGTTGAATGTATTCTAATCTAATCTAATCTAATCTTGGGTTCTCCAGGAGTCTCCGTCGGGGCGGCGGAAGGCGCTGGCGACCAGCAGCATCAACATGAAGCAGTACGCCAGCCCCATGCCCACGCAGACGGACGTCAAACTCAAGTTCAAGCCGCTGTCCAAGAAGGTGGTGTCGGCTACCCTGCAGTTCTCCCTCTCCTGCATCTTCCTGAGGGAGGGCAAGGCCACGTAAGTCCGACTGGCCCACGCTGGGCACCACAAGTCACACGCCGAACAGTGGGAGTTAAACGATAGACCACCTTTTTTCGAGAGCATCCTCCTGCCGTACACAATGGATCAGTTTATTTCAATACCAAGCTCAAGGATTCAACTCTCTGTCACCCCCAGCTTGAGAGTGTGAATATCTCTCATTCAATGGATCCATATTCCCCCTCACTTAATCCCCCCCCTCCTCCCGCCCTTCCTCCCCTGATGCAACTAGCTCGCGTCCATATGAGCTTGCATTCTCACACACACAGTCACACACACACAAAATGCGCAAGGGCCTTTTGTTGTGCAGTTGATGCCGGGGCGAGAGTGTGTAACCCCTCTTAACCCTTCTGGGAATCGTGTCACCGCCACACAATTAAACTCCATCACATCAGTTCAAATGAGCTTCTGTGCCTGGGACCTCAAATAAAGAAATAAAGGAAGACCAATGGATTTATGGAGGAGAGAGGGAAAGAAGGGTGGGGATATGGTATGGGTAAAAGGAATAAGATAAAGGATGGGAAAGAAATCGGGAGTGTGAGGGAGACGTGGGGGAAGAGACCACCGAAAAGGCCTTTATGGTGATGGGGAGAGAGAGAGAGAGAGAGAGAGAGAGAGAGAGAGAGAGAGAGAGAGAGACAGAGACAGAGACAGAGAGAGAGACAGAGAGAGAGACAGAGAGAGAGAGAGGCAACCATAAAAAGGAAGACCACTACATTTAGAAAGAAAGGAGAGATGGAAGGTGGGAGAAGAAGCGTAATAGAGGAGGAGAAAGAGCGAGTGTGAGAGAGAGAGAGAGGTAGAGGTAATCTTGAGGTGTTATCTGGCGGTAGCTGTGGTGAGACCCCCGGACAGGAAGGCGTGTACGTTTCATTGCCCCCTCCTCTCTCTCTCTCCGTTGCTCTCTTTCTTCTCTATCGCTGTCTCCCATTCTCTCTCTCTTCATCCTTCTTTGTCTCTGTGTCACTCTCTCTCTCTCTCTCTCTGTCTGCCATCCTTTCTCTTCTTCTTTCATTCTTTTTTGCTCTCTCTCTTCCTCTCCTTCTCTACCTTCCTGTCCCAATGGCCATCCCTGTT
>NC_137692.1:17126870-17131870 GCF_963989245.1 Nansenia antarctica | reverse complement strand
AGGGCAGGGGTGTGGGTGGGTGAGTAGAGGGCAGGGGTGTGGGTGGGTGAGTAGAGGGCAGCGGTGTGGGTGGGTGAGTAGAGGGCAGGGGTGTGGGTGGGTGAGTAGAGGGTCTGGGTGGGTGAGTAGAGGGCAGGGGTGTGGGTGGGTGAGTAGAGGGCAGGGGTGTGGGTGGGTGAGTAGAGGGCAGCGGTGTGGGTGGGTGAGTAGAGGGCAGGGGTGTGGGTGGGTGAGTAGAGGGCAGGGGTGTGGGTGGGTGAGTAGAGGGCAGGGGTGTGGGTGTGTGAGTAGAGGGCAGGGGTGTGGGTGTGTGAGTAGAGGGCAGGGATGTGGGTGGGTGACTAGAGGGCAGGGGTGTGGGTGTGTGACTAGAGGGCAGGGGTGTGGGTGGGTGACTAGAGGGCAGGGGTGTGGGTGGGTGACTAGAGGGCAGGGGTGTGGGTGGGTGAGTAGGATGTTATTTCAAATTAATTCATAGCATTTTCTTTTTTTGACAACTGACAACATTTCTCCCAAATTCAAAAACAGTGTCATTTAGAGCGTCTATTTTCAGAAAAAATAAATCAGACCTTGAATAATGCAAAGAAAACAAGTTCATATACATTTTTAAACAGCACAATACTAATGGTTTAACTTAGGAAGAATTCAGAAATCAATATTTGGTGGAATAACACTGATTTTCAATCACAACTTTTATGCGTCTTGGCATGCTCTCCACCAGTCTTTCACATTGCTGTTGGATGACTTTATGCCACTCCTGGCGCAAACATTCAAGCAGCTCGGCTGTGTTCGATCCATCTTCCTCTTGATAACATTCCAGAGGTTTTCAATGGGGTTCAGGTCTGGTGATTGGGCTGGCCATGACTTGATCTGGTGGTCCTCCATCCACGCCTTGATTGACCTGGCTGCGTGGCATGGCGCATCGTCCTGCTGGAAAAAAAATAATCCTCAGAGTTGGGGAACATTGTCAGAGCAGAAGGAAGCAAGTTCCAGGACAACCTTCTACGTGGCTTGATTCATGCGTCCTTCACGAAGACAAATCTGCCCGCCTTGTTGAAGCACTCCCAGATCATCACCCACCCTCCACCAAATGTCACAGTGGGTGTGAGACACTGTGGCTTGTCGGCCTCTCCAGGGGCCTCATGTATAAAGCTTTGCGTAGACCTGGTGTAAAAAGCTTGCGTACGTAGACACACCAACATTCAGATTTATAAAACGGTGCGCACGCCAGTCCAACACCTGTTTCCCTTTTAGAAATCTAATCAACTCTACGTTTTGTGCACGTGAACACCGGGTCTTGACCCACCCTTTTAACGCCCATAGTTGCATTAGTTCAATAATGGTTGTACATTTTACTGGCACAGCTTCTCAATACTGTCATATTCGTCAACAGAAATATCTTATTGTTTCTCTCACCAAAGAGGATGCAGAGAGCGCATGGCAGATGATTAGAGACACTTTTTAAAAGTTTTTTATTTTTTTTATTTCAACAAAGGCATGACAATTTATCCAGCACGCTCTCCCACTTCAAATGATCCCTACATTTCTATCCAGTCTCAATCCTACTCACTCTGTTACATTATTAATTTAATTTTTAATTTTGCCATTTAGCAGACGCTTTTATCCAAAGCGACTTACAATTACAAATTACAGGGACATTCCCCCTGGAGTAACTGAGGGCTAAGTGCCTTACCCAAGGGCACACTAGTAGTGGTGTGGTTTCAGGCGGGATTTGAACTCACAACCTTCCGATCACAAGTCCAACTCACTATCCACTAGACCACCCCTACCCCCATCCACTAGACCACCCCTACCCCATACATTATTAAAGCTGGCTCGCACTCATTTATGTTAGACTGAACTAAAACATTTCTCCCTGTATCTCTGTAGCGCTGTGAGAGAATGCATGAACGTAGCTGAAATGCGCAGAATCAACTGAGAAACATGATATCCTACGAGTTAATCAAAATGAAATTTCGCGGACACACTGACACGTTTTCCTTGTCTTACACCATTTTATGAAGACGTGAATTATTTCTAAATGAAGGTTCATCCAAAGACAGGCATGTTAGGCAGCACCCCCTCAGGAAATGGAATTGCCCCAAAATATTTCCCCAACTTCTCTGCTGTGAGAAAATGCGTGCTGACGGTATGAGAGTAGGTCCTCATTAAAATAACCTGATATTTAAACTCCGCTCTTCATCTCTGTAATTCATGAGCTGCTATAGTGAACTAGATTTTGCCAATCTATCTGATAAGGCAAACGATTGTCTTGTCAAACGTCCTTCACAGCTCTTCTGCGTATACGGTGCGGCAGCGTGTTTGAAGTGCAGAGGCGTGCGGCGGTCATGTCCAGGGATTACACGCCTACCTACTGTAGCTCTTACCTGACAAGTTTGTCGCTGTCAGTTACTCTGGGCTCCTCCTCACTTGGAAGTAGAGGCTTAGAGCAGTCTCAGACTTGCAGAACTGGAAAGCTATGGAATTCATAGTATCACACGACTGCATTTCATGAGCAAGTGAATGAAGCTTTGTCTGTCTTTAGTGAAAAGAACTCAATTAGTTTGTTTGGTTCTGTTTCACAGGAAAAGGAAAAAAAAACAATCAGAGATTTGGTTCATGAGATCATTGATGTGTTTTTTTAAAAACTTGAATGATAGAGTTTGTGTTAAATTTGGAAGAAAAAAAAAAGTACATCCTATAAAAAACATTGTTTTGTTTATTTATAAAACCTTTATTAGTAGTTGTCCATACGTCTGTACTGTTAAAAAAGACAATCATTGTATCAGCAGACATTATACATACGGTACATTATTATCAGTATTGCAAGAGTCTTTGACACTCACTCAATAAAGCAAAAACTCATGAGCACTGCATAGTACTTAGTATTCAGATATTGTTCTTAACTTTGACACTTGCTTTCAACCATGTCTAGTGGAAACAAATAAGTGTTTACGTGTTTGGTACATTCAACTCAATATTTAGCAAAAAAGTATCCCAATATTATATTTTGTTCATATCCTGCAATGGATATGGATGGATATGTGCAGTGGTATGCACGTGTTTCCAGTCTCAATGTTGTGTCTGTGAGGCTTTGCAGTGTAGCATAGGGCCGGAGTTACCAGGCAGGGCCTCCTGCTCCGTCTTAGAGGGGTACCTCTAGCCCCCCTCAGCACAGTGATGAGAGAGGTCTTTCAACGAAAACAAGGACTCTGTTGTTCATTGCATTCTTCATCCCTGTCTGCCCCCTCCGTCCCCTCACCCCTCCCTCCTCCCCCAGCCCTCTCCCCTACTACTCCCTGTACCACAACAATGTGTCAGACCGTCGGAGGGGAGCAGTGAGTGTTCTCTCAGAGCACGAGGGTGGCATACAGTGGCACCCCAAAGTCAACGTTATTTTCTCAGACCTGGAAAATGGTCAAATGTCTGTAGGCTGTATGTCTCAATCCCAAATGAATGGAAAGGTAGACATCATTTGAAATAATGAAAATACAATTCTTTACAATTCATTTAGTATCGAGTTAGTATTGAGGTTCGGGTTCAAACTGCCATTTTAGTGGGATGTGAGGAACACAAGCAGGTTGCGCTTTTTTCTTTTGAAATGTTTTAAGTGCCCAGTAAAGAGGAACCCAAAACCATAAGAAGCATTATTATTTTTTCTTATATTAGACAAATGGCAAGTAGGTTACTGAGTAAAGCCTGGTTGTTGTCCTATCCTCTCTTTGCAGTAGAAGTTAATTTCACAGAGAGAGTTCAAGAGAGCAGCTCTCGTGTTTTCACTGTGTCTTTTCACATCTGTCTTTTAGCCAACGCAGGTTTGTAAAGGCAAATGCCCAGATCGTGTATGGTTGTAATTGCTTTTCTTTCCTCTCCTCCTTTCACTTGGCTGGGCCTGTATTAGACACTGAGTGGCCCTAACCTTGTCTCTCAGCCAGATACATTGACAAGCCATTTCTCTTTCACTTCTTTGTGTGGGTGTTTGTGCGCGTGTGTGCGTGGATGTATGCACAGTGTTGAGTGAGTGATGTGGGTCTGTGTAACCGGTTTCTGCCCCCACGGGCATGCTTGTGTATTGATTATTTACCGTGCGTGTGTGTCTGTGTGTCTGTCAGTAGTCAAGCCATGGTAACAAGGACATGAGGTCACTCAGAGATGACCCCAGAGCACCTGTGTTCTCTGTTACCCAACAAGCAGTGTGTCAGTCGAGTGTGTGTTAAGTGTGTGTTACCAAACTGGCCGTTAAATTAAGCTTGATCCATCTTGGTACATCGAGTGTCAGGATTTGACTTAAAATGACTTGCCTATCATGCCTGGATTGTCCAATAACATATCATATTTGACGAGACATTTCTCTGTTCCCTTCTCCGCGCCCCTCTTTCTCTACCACTACCCCCCTCAGGTCCAACCCCTTCTACGAGCCGCGAAGCTCCAGCCCTGCCAGCCCAGACGTCAGCAGCCAGAAGAGGAGAGCCCCCCTACCCCCCAGCTCCGGCCCCAGCCCCCCAGTCCCTAAACCCAGAGAGGGGGTAGAGAAGGAGAGGTCCGTGCCCAGCGGGCCCACCTCTCTGGCAGCCGTGGTGGGGAAGGACCTGGCCTCCTCTCCCAAGGTGAGACTCCCTGGAAGGAGTGACCCCAAAGGGGTAACAACAGTGGGTGTGAGATAATAGTAGGAAGTCCATTGGAGTCATGATGGCAGATGCCAAATGCTTGGAGTCCATTTTGACCAATTGAAACGTGTCCATGTACACAGAATTGGCTAATGGGACGACACTTTTAATAGTCTATCCTCTCCTTTCTCCGATTTCTGCTTGTTCTCTTGTGTGTGTGTGTGTGTGTGCGTGTGTGTGTGTGTGTGTGTGTGTGTGTGTGTGTGTGTGTGTGTGTGTGTGTGTGCGCGCATGTATGTGTGTGTCTGCTTGTTTTCTGGTGTGTGCGTGTGTGTCCAGTGACCCTTACATTAGCTTTTTTACGCTCTTGAAAAACCCATATTTCACCCTCTT
>NC_137692.1:17114340-17126670 GCF_963989245.1 Nansenia antarctica | reverse complement strand
TCTCTCTCACTCACACACATACACACACACACACACACACACACACACACAGACTGTAAGATGACCTTTGAGTATATGGAGTCAGAGAGGATTAGTAGGGGAGACATTCCCACACTGGGCTGAAGAGGTACCAACGTATGGATGTGACGGGACTGTCGGTGTGTGCATGTATGTGTATTTTGCATTAGCGTAGATTCCATAGTGCCCCAAGGGGTAAACATAGTTAGCGAAACATAGTTAACCTGTGCTTGTCTATCTGTGCGTGTCTTGTGTTTCTGCGAATATCTATGTATGTTCTGTGTTATGAGGGGTGAGGGCGGGTAAGGCCCATGATAAGGAAACCCGTAGTGCTAATCTCAAAATGTGAAAAGAAATTGAAATATTGAAAAACAGCACGCCATATATGCATTTACAACTTTCCCTGAAGGGTCAGGCAAAAATCCAATCCTGTTTTGTTGAATAAAATCAAGTCTATGCCCTGCAAAGAGATTATAATGTTGCGTTTTACATATATCAGATATATGTGTGTGAGAAATAGATCACAGTAATTTGGCTGAGGCTTAGCTAAAGTCATTTCTAGTTTCTGCATAAATCCTATATTTAATGTTCCAACATTGTTCCAACATTGCTACTTATGCATGTATATGCCCCGACATTGTATTAAAGCAGCCACTTCAACAACAGACTGTAGCAAATCAGGACATCTTGGACATGTGGTCTGCGTTCATTTAGTCTCTGCACGTTGTAAGGCTACATCTAGAATGTGATTGTTACCCGAGTGCTCACAGCGTTCTACTTTGAACTTGCTTTACCCTCAACGAATGCTTAGTCTCCACGTAGACACTATTGCAATCCCGTGAATGTATTACGGCTCATTTTGAGGGCATTACAATGAGGTACATCTGTTAAATGTGTTTGTCATAGGCTGTGTTTTGCGTATGTGTCTTTGATACCGTTCCTCATTACAATGAGCCCATCCTCCAATTTCTACCTCCACCAGCCTCTACTGCAATACATATACAGTACTATTACTGGACACACCCATCATTGGCCATAATACAGACACAAAACACTGTATTGGCAGTAGGCCTGTATTTCCTAGACTGAGGTGCCATCATAGTCATGCTGGTGGTATCCCAAGATCCTTTGCAACATAGAACTGAACCTCAATGGCTCAGCCTTGATGAGGAGGAGGTTTCAGGCTGTGGAGCGTTCCTCACAGTGAACAGTCCCAACACTGTTTGTCGACACCTTTCTAATCTATGTCTTCCTCACTCTGTGCGCCCCAGTCTGTTTCTCTGCTCTGTTCTCCGTGTCATCCAGGACAGTGAAATGGAGATTCCAGAGTGTGTTGAGTTCAAGTTTTGCATCCGTTGGAAGGAAAGAAGAAATGTCTGAAGGATTAATTTAAATGAACAGAGAAGTTTCCGTCGCGGGGCCGTGAGATTCATCTGTCCCGATTCATTCGATCTCCCCCCCCGGGGGTGATTTCACCCCTCCCTGCCCTCCAGCGATCCCTCGCTCCTCCTCCCGTTCCTCCTCCGCCTTGCTCTCTCCATCCGACGCCTCTCCTTCCCAGTGTTAAGTCAGACTCTACACTTAAATGCTCTGATCTCTGGATTTTCATCAGTTTCCGGTTCATGAATCACTTGCCTTATTTTCATATGAAGAAAAAGTCAAGTCTGCCAATATAGGGGAAAAAGTTTGAACAAAGAAGGTTGTTATATTATATGAATATTTTACATAAAGACTTGGGGGAAAGATTTCCGCGATTGAACTGAGATCGTAAACTTTGAGCACAGGCGTTTAAGTGAAGCCTTAAAAAAGTCTCATGTACGCGCGCGCACACACACACACACGCACACACACACACACGCACACACACACACACACGCACACACACACACACACACACACACGCACACACACACACACGCACACACACCCACACACACACACACCCTCATACACTGTGTCCTGCAAAGGGGTGGCAAAGTGAACCACAGGAGAGGTATGTTTATTTTTTCCCCTCTCATAAAAGGTTCTGTGATTATTCAAATTAATCAAAGGCCCAAATTAAAGAGTGTATCACAGGAGCCGAGAGCACGCACACAGGGAGGCCGAGGCCAGGGCGCTCCTTTCATTCGCCGCCTTTGTTTTCTAGGCCCTTCCGCAGCGCAGCCCATGTGTAAATTGAAATTAGAATAAATTAACATTATTTAATTGAGTTCGCAGAAGGCTGAGATATTTCTTAATTAGCTTTCACCAGGGTTCGTGGCAGTCCTGACATTGTGAAGTTTGCTGAGGTTGCAGAGAAGAATTGTGTTTTTGTAGGGTGGGGGGGGGGGGAGTGAGGGCCGTGAAAATATTACTGCCATCACTCTTTTCAAGACCTGTCTCCCCCCCCTCTTTCCTGTCCTCTCCTCTTTCCCCAACTTCTTCTGTTGCACCCTCATCTCTTCTCTTCTCCTGTCCCTCTCTCCTATTAGTCTCTTCTGTCTCTCCCTCGCCTTACCTCCTGTTTCTCTTCTCTCCCTCTCACCCCACCCCCCACCTTAATGCAACCCCTTCTATCTCTTCTGCTCCCTCCTCTTTGACCCCCTCCCATCTGTATGTGGCCTCCCTGTCATACGCCTGAGGGCAGCTCAGTTGAAGTACTAGTCTGGTTCTGGATCACACAGCGCGGTACTGTTATTACGGGGACAGTTGAGTTCAGGTGCTGTTTCAGTGATCGGACAGTTCCGTGAGTAGTTGAGACAGATGAGGTAGAAGCATGATGTGTGGACCGCGGTCGCTAGTACTGACCACTAGACCTAGGTGTCGCTCGGATATAGGAACAGTACTCAGGCTGGTATAGGAGCAGTACTCTGATATAGGAGCAGTACTCAGGCTGGTGTGGTGTGCAGGGTGGCGGTCCAGGCAGTACCCCGCCAAGCCTCCCTAATGTAAAGGCCCCAGTGTATCCTTCATCCCCCCACAGCCCCTATGGCCTCTCTCTCCATAAGATGTGTAATATTAGGAGACTAATCCTCGGGGGTTAAGGGCTAAGGTAAGTTAGTCCTCCTCAGCCCCCATCTCCCCCTGGCATACCCCCCCCCCCCCCCCCCCACCATTCTTTGCTCTTTGTGAGCTGGGTGATATAGGAGATGGTGGGAGAGGAGGTCCAATCCTGGCTCAGGGTTTTAGAGACTCTAAGGCCCCAGTAACAAGAGTGGCCGGTCTGTCCAAGTCAGCGCTGTAGGGTACGCCTGTCACGGCGAGAGAGTGAGTGAGTGGCGGGGTGGAGAGGGAGGGGGAGGGAGGGCGGGGGGGCGGGGTCGTTGGAGAGGGAGGGAGAGACCAGCGAGCCACGGGTCAGCCATGCCTTCACTGCCTTTAATCCTCACCGTCCTTCTTTTGGTACAAAGAAATAAATAAAAGTTAGACAAAGTTTTAGAAGATTTGGAGGACGCGTCTCCTCAGAGGGGTTGATCCCTTCCTCTGGCCTTGTTCAGAATGTCAGAGTTTTAACTCTCCGGAAGCGGTTGTTGTTCTCCGTCTACACCTGGCCAGACAAGACACCACGCACACTCTTTGTGTGTGCTGTCTTTTGGAGGCCTTTCAGGTGACTCTCTCCTAAGGTATCACTTATATTCGGATTATCTACGATCTTTCCAGACTGGATCTACGTCACGATTAGACAACGTGCTGCAGGATATGTAGATGTTTCGTTGTAAGGGTCTTTCTAGGTTGATTGGTACGGCTTTACCTCGTTTTGTATCAGAGCGAATGTCTTTCATTCAGAAAGGGGGATACAACTCCACTGATTAGTCATGTTTTTTCATCTTTAACTGTCAATAAATGGGATTTGCACTGATACATTAAGATAATGACTAATTCCCTTTGAATGTGATGATGTATTACACTGTTTCCTGTCAGTGGTGCTCCATAGACAGGAGCCGGGGTGTTCTCCTGAGTTGGTATTTTGATCCAGTTACAGTAATGCCGCTATCATTATCCTGCTCCTCCTCTGTTGGTGCGTGTTCAGTTCATGAGTTAAGCACTTGAAGAGCTCTCCCCAATACCCACGCCGACTGGTGTAAAAGGCTCCGCAAAGCGCCTCTGTAATCTTCCTATGGTAAATCCTTAGTTTTATCTGCCAGGGATTACCGCACAAGCTTTTTTGGAGCAGCAGTAGAAGAGAAGAAGAGAGAGAGAGAAGCAAAGGAAAAGAAAAGGGAGTAAAAAAAACGATGGAGATGGGGAGAGCAAAATGAAAACAAATTGCAGTGTAATCTCCAGAAAGAGGACCTGTTTGAGTTGAAGAGAAGTTTCCCCGGCCGCTAATTTGAGAGGTGGGGGGGGCGGGGGCGGGCGGGCGGGCGGGCGGTGGTGGGGGGGGGGTATCTGCTAATCCTCCATGTTTGATGTCTGGCCAGGGGAGGTTTCTCTAGGAGAGTTGCTCTGAGGGTATAGCAGACTAATGGGGTTTATGGGGATGGTCAGAAAGGCGCTTTGTGTCTCCCCCTGTACGCCGGCCATACAGGCCGAGGGTTTGAATGACATGGCGGACGGAGGGGGTAACTTTAGCTTAATCTGGCCCCTAAGCTTCTCCCACTCATACAGGTGTGTGTGGGTCGGAGGGGTGAGGGAGCGGGCTGGGGGGGGATGTCTGGGTGGGGGTGCTGGTCAACTATATCCCAACCACCTGATCAGTGTACCCCACTCCCAGCATTATTATCCCAGGACCCCCCCTCCCACACACACACACACACACACACACACACACACAGACAGACACACACAGGCCCACTACATCTCCCTCCTTCAACCTTAAGTGGCCACTGCCATATTTTAATTGAATTAAACCAATCGCTCTCTTGCTGTTTAAAAAAAAAAAAGACCTTGGAAGTGCCTTACAAATTAGTCTGAGTGATTTGTCTGTCAAATCGGTGTGTGTGTGTGAGAGAGAGAGAGAGAGAGAGAGAGAGAGAGAGAGAGAGAGGAGAGAGAGAGAGAGAGAGAGAGAGAGAGAGAGAGAGAGAGAGAGAGAGAGAGAGAGAGAGAGAGAGAGAGAGAGAGAGAGAGAGAGAGAGAGAGAGAGAGAGAGAGAGAGAGAGAGAGAGAGAGAGAGAGAGAGAGAGAGAGGAGGAGGAGGAGGAGGAGGAATGATAAGGCTTTAATTACCTGGTTATAAAGCCCTCTAGCTCCATCCCTCCCCTCCCTCTGTTCCCTCTCCAGGATAGGGCTACTAAGGTATGCAGGTGTGTGTGTCCTTGCTTCTGAAGGAACATGGGTTCTCCACTGTTATTCATTCGCTCCGAAGGCTGAAGATGTGTCCGACCCACTGTTACGGTCTGGGATTGAAACCAGCAACCACCTGCCATCTATTAGTTTTATTGTAGTGCTTTTTTAAAAGTTAGTTTAAAGTAATTTTTTCTGAGTGGGGCAGTCCCACTCATATTTTTCATTTTTATTGACAGATTACAGTGAAGATTTAGACAGGAAGGATGGGTGAGAGAGAGAGGAGGGATGACATGCAGGCCGGAATCGAACCGGGGACCCTGCGGTTACATGGTCAGCGCTTAACCCGCTACGCCACCCAAGCGCCCCAGTTTTGTAGTGGCTTTTGACAAGGTGCGAACAGGTTCTTTTCTTCCACCTCAGCCAGTTCTCTGGTAGAGAGAGAGCCATGTGACCTGTCGGCCATTAGCCTGAGTGTGTGTGTTTGTGTTTCCCTCTCATCTCCTTTATGGGTCCCAGGTGTTTGATCGTGTGTAAACAGGGCAACGCTGTATCGATCACCTTGCCTCTCCTCTCTCCCCTCCTCCTCCACTCTTTCATCTTTTCTTCTCTCATCTATACTCTCTTGTACTTTACTTTTTTCTCTCTACTATCCTCACTGTTCCTCTCACCCGACCCCCCCCCACCCCCAGTCCGTTAGCCCGTAGCCCAGTCTAGCGGAGGCCCTCTCCTGTCTGTTGATGCATGCTTATTCTGATCAGGCCCTGGCGTCACAGGGGTGACTTTGTAATTATGTTCATTTTAATTGGCTTCACTATCACCCCCCTCATCACTTGAGTCCACGCGGCTCTGGACAATGGTGTCTGCGTCGGGGAGTGGGGGGCAACGACTATGTGTCGAGTCCCCCTCCCTCTTTACCTGCCCGACATAATTCTGGAAGTGCCTCCTTAATGAGTTTTTGCGCCGAAGCTTAGATTAATTGATAAATGGCTGCGTTATCACGGGCCGATCGGTGAACTCTTGCACCCCTAATTTGTTTGTTGAAGACGGCAGTTAGAGGAGATTAATGGCGTATAGATTTATGAGAGGCCCCCCCGTCCTAAACCTCTCGCTTTAATGTCTGTCTGACTTCAGAGGAGGAGGTGGAAGAGTTGGAGGTGAGAGAAGCAGGTGGGCCGAGAGGAGGGTTTGGACGCCCTGTTTCAGATCCACACAGACCAGGGTGGCCGAGTTAACGCCTGTGTTTTTAGTTTTTGATGAGATGTGATCTGCACTGGCATAAGGCAAAAGACTGTCCCCCCCTCATACCCCGCCACTGCATTAACAATGTATATTATGACTACCTGATTACTTGAACACTACCTACTAGAACTGCACAACCTGACTATTACTTGAACTTCCCGTAATGTTGATTACATTAATAATAATAATAATAATAATAATAATAATAATAATAATGCTGACTTGAACTCTGCTGCTATTACTTATTCCATTATTGTTGATTTGCATTCTGCTGCAATTACTTTATTCTATTATTGCTGATGTTGCTACTATTGACGTTCATCATATATTATTGATTGTTGTTTTTATATCCTTTATATCATTTTTATATCCTGCTTAATTTATTATTGATTTCGTATTTTGCTGCGATGCGAATGTCGAATGAACCTGAACCCAAGAATCTTACTCTGCATTGATGTCATAAAATTCAATTCTGATTCTGATCTGATTCTGATTCTCTCTGATCTGATTCTGATCTTTCTTTCATGCTTGAGATTGTTCCTGAACGCCTCTTAAGAGAGACAGAGAGAGACAGAGACAGTCCATGGCGGGCGGCGGCGTGTAGAAAGCACAGATGCTGTCGCCGGTGGTGGTGTTGTGTTGTTGTCCCTAACAGGATCCCAGCCTCCATACTGTCGGCAGCCACCCCTGCCTATTTCGCAGCCAAAGCTAATTTGCACAGGCGTGAGTGTGGGTAATGCCGCTGCCTCCTCTGTGACAAGCTAAAGCCAGCGCTTACACCGCATTATGCCTCGTGTTACACGTTCGCAGAGCGAGCGAGCGCTGAGCACACTGGCACCGCCACCTTCTTGTCTTCGCCTCCTCCAAATTTTTTTTTTTTTGTGTGTTTAGTTTTTTTCAGGAAAGGTTTCATTTTAGTTCAAAACCCCCCCTCCTTTTTGACTCTGTTTTGCATGGCTATGCCTGAAGAGCGTAGTACTGTAGGGCTGGTAATGCATAACGCTGTTTCTTTCTGGTACATTCCGTTTAGGGAAGCCAACCTCTGTAAGGCTCCACTTGGCCCTTAGGTACTGTCCTATATAGGAGGATGTGTCTCTGTGTTTCTCACATTCCTACAGACGAAACCTGACATGAAAGCTTCATTCAATTATTTAGTGACGTGCAATCTCTTGACATTAGTTCCTTGGTGAAATGACTACATGTGACCACATAGTATAGAATGCGTATACATTTGACCTTGCGGTTTGTGTACAGACCGTTCCCAAAGTGGTCCTACAGTATGACCGATTTGACGTCAACCACTAGCCTGCCAGACACTTGCGTAGATCTGAGGGGATTGGGAAACTGAATGTGTAAGTAATACTACTCAACATAGCCTTACAGAGGTCAAGGGTGGAGCTGACACCATATTGTTAATACCTCTTTAATCCTCTAAGATCCAAACACAACGTGTCCAGGGAATAGGGACTAGGAATCCATTTAGAGTTGGTTAGAAAGTAACCACAAGGCTCTTCATGTTCCTGTGCTGTGCAGCCGTGGTATGTGAAGCCTCTCCATCCCGCTCCTGAGTGCAGGGCCTACATTAGTACCTCATCAGGCTGCCATGGCCTTTGAGCTGTAGTGCCAACACACACACACACACACACACACACACACACACACAGTCCCTCTATGAGACCTGATTTCCAAAGCAGGTCTCAGACTTGTCCCCCCACCCCCCCCCCCTCCATTTCTGTTTGAAAAGGGGTCTCCTCTATGTGATTACAACAGTAATGCGATATTTCCTTTGTATGTTAATGTATTTCCACTGTACACTCGGCTGCCTCTCCGGTTCCAGCCTTTTGTCTCGTCCCCCCACTCCATTGTTCCAAACACTCCAGATCTCCATTTACATAATTGAACTTTTGATTGGACCCCCTCCCCCCCCCCCCCCCCCACACACACACACAATTTGAGATTTCAAGCATAATTTCATGGGTAAGGTGACACGAGGCGTGTCTCGTATTTATTTGAAGACGTCGGACACAGAAAAACTCAGATTACGACAAATGAGTCCTCCGATTGAAGGTGCTATTATATAATTGAGAGCTCGGGGTTGGAGAGGAACAATCAGACTTTGGGGTTTTGGGTAATGAGAGAGACACCCAGCCACTCTTACTTTACCTTTGGAATATGTCAGCTTTCGTTCTCCGTCTGAGCTGACTTGAGTGCGTACATTTGTGGGAAATCTGCCACCACGGTTTCCAAACAACAACATCCTCTCTAATAATAATAATAATATAAACTCCCCAAAATGGACTTGTGTCGGACATTAGCCGTTGTGTTTCTGCATGTGTGCAGCACGATTCGAAGAGGCGGCCACCAGAGACAGAGAAGTTCAAATGGGTGAGTCTGCTCCCCTAGGACACTCCTGGCAGTAACATGTTCATATGCAAATCCAGTGTCGGATACGACACTCCATTTTAGAAAGCGCTTTTTCCAGACCAAAATAGCCGTTCATAGATGAAGTATTTCTTTCAAGGGATCTAATTCCCTGATCGCTGCGGATTTAACATCGTCATTACAACCGTTAGGAAGCTTTTAGATAGCTTGGATGTTACATACTGGATCTTTAACTGTGTGTCAGTGCTGATATTGGTTATGTTGTTTTATTGTTTTAAAGAAGGCTTAGACAAAGCTTTTTTATAAGACATAACATAACATGACAGGTGTCATTCAAAATTAAAAGTACTAATTTCAGTTTATGATACAGACTTATGATAAGACTTAGCTGTTGGTGTTAATGTTTATGACTACTTGTTTTTTGCCTGAGGTCATGGACTTTAAAACAGTGTGCTAAATCTGTGCCAGCATGCATGGTAGTATCCTGTCCTTTTCACATGTCACACGAGGTGTGTGTGTGTGTGTGTGTGTGTACACAGGTGTGAGTCTGTATGTACGTACGTGTGTGTGCATGTGTGTGTGTGTGTGCGCGTGTGTGCGTGCGTTCGTGCGTGCTTGTGTTTGGGGTTGTTTCTGCCGTAGGCTCCCTGAGCGGATTACAAGTTTTAAAGAGTAAGAGATTCAACACCTCCTCAAATCTGACACTCTCTGACACCCTTTTGAAGACATGAAAGTGAGATTGGAAGACACTGAGGCTCTTTTCTCTCCACAGAATTGTGGTTTTATGTCATTCGTTTGAGCCCAGTTAAGTTTCCATTCAAGCGTTTGCCCCCAAGTAAGAGGAAAAGCCGGTACTTAAAGCGCTTGACTTATATCTTTTTTATGACAGTGAAAGGCCAGTTTTTCTGCATATAGATGTGGATTGTATACATTATGGTACATAGTGAAAGTAGTCAAATGAGACTTGTGCAGACGCCCAAATACAGTAGATCTGACTATGGGGCCTATTCAGACGCAGCGCTTCACTATTACAAGTATAACATTGTTTTTAATATCGATTGTGTGACTGGCCAAATGTTAAAGACAATTTGATGGATGATAATGCTTTAAACAACTGAATTCAGGTGTAACAAAGCAAGTATTAATCATACCTATATGTTGAACCCCTTTCACACATACAAGCCTTCCCAGTACATTCCATGGAATTTACCTGGTATGGGGTATGTGTGAACGAGACTGTACAGGGAAATTCTCTCAGGCAATTACCCTGGTCAGGACCTTGTATAATTCCATGGAATTTAGAGGGAAGGCTTAGGTGTGAACAGAAGCCTGAACATTGCCCAGTCAGACACGTGAAGCGTTACGTATGTCTGACGCAAGACGTTTTCACGTGGAACAAGTTAACCAATCACAGCGAGTAGTTTCTCACACTACCGCTGATGTTACAGAGTTGTCTAGTTAACCCACATCACATCAGCCAAAGTACTGATAAATATAATTCCACAACTGCATACTACTTCATTTCCAATCATAGTTAGCTAGATTACTTACTTATAGGGATGTAACGATGCATCGCGATTAATTATCAATGCAAATATGAGACATTTCAAATTGGTGAAATGAAAAACGAATCGCAATACTCTTTTTAAACCGACAGCATTAACACGCGTATGATTATTATGGTAACTCAAAGCACGTGAATGGAGAGCTGAGGACATTTGAAGGGAGAAGCGTCATTACGACCGAGCATGTTTTACTGGTGTTTTTACGAGCAGTGTTTTTATACTTTTGTGAGTTTGTGTACATAGGTGAAATGTCACAAAGATCATCTAGTCTTACCAAAGACCATCTAGTCTTACCAAAGATCATCTAGTCTTACCAAAGATCATCTAGTCTTACCAAACCACCCAAAAGACAAAACCCAGAGAGCCAGCATGGGGCGACGACAGTGCACTCTGCAAGAGGAGCAGTGGAGTGTAATGTGGGCCTGTGTCTGCAGCTAGAAAACCCCTGGACATTCTTAGAGAAAACAGGGCAAAAGAATAACACTTTGGATGTTATACCCTATTGTAGTTATACTCTACCTCAGAAATCTGGTTCTCCAGCTGCACAACCGCGGAGAGAAATGCGCTACAGAGAGTCGTGAGAACAGCCCAGAAGATCACCGGCGCCCCCCTCCCCTCTCTGGAAGAGCTGTACAACACACGCTGTCTCAGGAAGGCCTCCAAGATCTCCAGAGACCCAACCCACCCTGGGTACGAACACTTTACCCGGCTGCCCTCGAAAAGGCGGTACAGGACCATGGCCGCAAGGACAAACAGACTGAAGCTCAGCTTCTACCCCAGGGCCATCCAGGCCCTGAACACAGCAAAGACCTAGGTTCTGGGCCCTGGACAGTCTGGACGGATTGATGGCAGCTGCTGGACTGAAAAAATCAGGTGTAGTGCTGAGGCACAAATATGTACATTTCTAGCCTGCAAACTGCGACACTTCAAATGAATGTGCAATAACGCTATGTGCAATATGACAACCCTAGTCGTCTATCTGTACAGTATAGTATAGTGGATAGTGTACATAGCCTTTATTTATGTAAACCAGCTCCTTCCCTTCTTGTGTTTTTTTTTGTTTTTTTTCTTTCCTAGCACCAGGGGAGCCACCCCTCCTAAATTTCGTTGTTTGGTACCTGTACTATAGCAATGACAATAAAGACCATTCATTCAAATAAAGAAAATATATTATTTAAGAAAATACAGTATTAGTATAGGAAATAACTAAAATATTTTTTTTCTGTCATAATTTGTCTTCAATCTCATTTTGTAAAAACAAATAGTGAGAAAATCGTGTCGTGAACCCAGTATCGTGAACCCAGTATCGTGAATCGCATCGAATCATTAGTTGAGTGTATCGTTACAACCCTACTTACTTAGCTAGCTTACTTATCAAATGCACATTTGTGATATGTTTACGCAGTGCACATCAGTGGCATTTCCAGTCAGCAATATGTCTAATTGAGTTAACTCATAATATACTTACCATCACCAAGTTCTCCCATACTGTGCTTTTGGACTAGTATAGTATGTTTATATCAACGGTAATCAAGAGCTAGTTGGTGAGCGAACTTGGTGATGGTAAGCATAATACGAGTTGACTCGCTGTTAAATTAATGTGAAAAATATGATTATAAATACATATAAAACGGAGGTATGATATATGGCAGATATATATATATGGTATATGGCAGTCTCATGCACCTGTCTTGTTCGAATTAACTTCTACTATGTTCCAGTTCTGCATCCAGTTGAATGCGTGATTCAAGTAGCTCGTGCAAACCCGGGAATGCCATTGACATGTGTGAAAAGGCACAACCCGGTAATCGAAGGGCATTTAGCTCATGTGTGAACGGTGAAAATCACTGGCGGACCCGGGTTGGGATTCCATGTAATTTACAGGGAACTATGTGTGAAAGGGGCTTTATTGAACATC